>NW_028257704.1:0-61528 GCF_054643075.1 Acanthaster planci | reverse complement strand
GTTACAAGTTTTTGGACTTACCTAAATAGATGACAATGACACCATTGATTATTAGTTTTTGGACTCACCTAAATAGATGGCAATGACACCACTGGTTATAAGTTTTTGGACTCACCTAAATAGATGGCAATGACACCACTGGTTACAAGTTTTTGGACTTACCTAAATAGATGACAATGACACCATTGATTATTAGTTTTTGGACTCACCTAAATAGATGGCAATGACACCATTGATCATTAGTTTTTGGACTCACCTAAATAGATGACAATGACACCATTGATATTTGTGGAACGAGGGCAAAGTTTTTACATTAGAGGGAAATGTTGGGTAAAACCAAAGACGATGCCAAGTGACAGCTTTCATTTTGCAGCAACAAAGTCGCTTGGTCCCTAATTTTGCCACCTATTGTGAAGTCTCATTGGTTTGGGGGGTAAGTGGCAAAATAAGGGACCTGACGTCTACTGAATATCCACTCGAGTCCAGTTATCAAGGGAACAAGGCTTTTTCTTAAATTTGAAAAAACAAACAAATGCAAGATACCAACTAATTGTCCCAATCACCTTCCCTAAGTCACATGGAATTTGAAAACAATGATCAAAACTTGACGACTTTCACAGCTTAAGCCCAACAGAGTGATCTCCGACACTCTCACAAACGCTCCACCCGTTGCTAACAGTGATCTATTTCCAAGGGTTGTTGAGAGGTATGGTGCCCAAGTAAAGCCATGCACGAAATAAATGTTTGTAACCTTGTGGCATGTCTTGTGTCATATCCTTTATTGTCAGAAGTCATCATTTACAAAATCAACCTCCTTTACCTCACAAAGTATTACAGTGATTCTAAATTTCAAATTAGAAATAAAGATAAAACTATTGCAGGTGTTTCTTTGCTTTCAACTCCAAAGTTCCACTGTGTTTTTTGTTTTTTCCCAACTGCAAGCCTATGTTTATTTTTCATTAAACATGAAAGCAATGAAATTGGCAAATATTCTCAATTAAAACACTTTCATTTCAATTTCTCAAACTGAAACAAACATGTTCTAGTGCTTATGGAGATTATTTCATTAACAATAATTTATTTGCCAAAAAAATTAAACATGCTTGAACTCAGCATTCACCAAACTGAAACTATGGCTTACATGTATTAATTCTTATATAATTGGGAAATCTCTTGACAAAAGAATGAAACTAAATTAATGAAATTTACTCCTCTGTGAGTTGGAGGCATGGGAAACCGTGACAAGAACAACAAAATTTTCCCTTGCCGAGAGAGAGGTGACAGTACTTGTAACAGTACTTGATGTGTGTCCGGAGCAATCAGTTTTCGAACATCACTGGTCCCATGATGTTAAATACATGCAGATGGAGTTAACTGTAGCAAGACTTAGTTCAATGCAACAACATCAGTGGAAAATACAGCACTTGTCACTGTCATCAGTATCTGAGTTGCTGTCATCGGTGGTAATGGTGCACTGGTGCTCTAGCTGAAGCAATGTTCTGTTCTTTTGCAGGTTGAGGTGGAGAAATCACACAAAGTTTCTTTGTTCATTCCCATCAACAACAAATTAAAATGCTTTTTGTAAGCACTGATGGTGAATATTTCCTATAGTCACTTTCCCTACACTGCAGCACTGGGCCTGTGTACATGTTCTGCAAGATGAGAAAGTGACATGTAGTTTGCTGTAATATAAATTTATTATAATCTATTTTTGTCAAAATATTGATCCTTATGTGTATTTTTTAGTTCGTAGGTGTTAGTTGTAAAACTCCACACAGTCACTTTTACTTTTGTGTTTGTTGTAAGAATGAAATGAGAGAAAAACCTCCACTGAATTACCTTTCTTAGAAACGGAAGTATTACTTGTGATGTTTAATAAACAAGCAGGAATTGATAATTTTCATGGAATGAGATACAATATGATTTTGCAACAAGTCAACTCATCCCTCCGAATGCGAGGGCAAAACGATTTGCCAGGCAGTGAGAAAATGTTATAAGGAACATGCTCAGTTGTCAGCAGTCACATGACTTCAGTCATGCATGAACAGTGACTTTGCAATATTGTAATCTGAAACTTTAAAAGACACTGTAATGAATATTAATTGCCCTCACGATGTAGAATGTTTTTGTACATGTATTTTGTAAACTAGACCTCAATACACAAACTTTTGAACAAGTGCAACTTACCGCTAAAGCGTTAGCTTTCCACATTTTTTCAGTCAGTGGGGAGAAGAAAAGACCTTTAGCAAGTCTGAAGGTATTTAATGTCGCTCAAAGTTGTTTACATTGCGCGCGAGTTAAAGCAGAAGGTAAGCACACGAAAATAGGGCCCCTCAAAATCAGGACCGCCCAAGATATACATGTACCGTTATGGACGTTAGAATTTAAAAACAGGGTGTTCTGTTCAACAAACGCGTCAGGAGATTGCACAAGAAAATGAGGAGAGGAGCGCAGACAGCAATATAGTAATTTGTAGTGGCACATGAATCGGCTATTTAATCACCCCGGCGTTGACACTGAAACAAACGTACACATGGTACCGTCATAGTCTTTTTTTAATGAGCAAGGACACTGAAACAGCCAAAACATGCCAGGTCTGACAATTTTGTTTAGGCCTCATCCAGTTGTCATGGATAACTGAGGTGGGCATGTCCTCAATTGTACGTTAAAACCAATCATCATTAAGCTTCAAGCAAACACAAATAACAGTCAACAGTGTACAAACCTAGCCGGGCCTACTCGATCAGGTGGATGGATACCATGTACCACTCCGTTAGGGCTAACTTAACTTACCCTCCTCAAAGTGACCACAATTCCTAAGCTCTGCCCGAGAAATGTTCGTGTCGTATACTATCTTCTTAAGCTGCTTCGTTAGATTACTAAACTGCCTAAATTCCCCTGGAAGATCGCGACTTCTCGCTCGCGACCCACTCCTGCGATCCGCCATTGTCGGTACCTGTAGAGTATGTGACGTACACGTACGTATGTACATGTAACAGCTTAACTTAACTGAACAGTACACGGACAGTACATGTACAGTACATGTACTCTACGGTGTACATGTACATGTACATGTACATACATGTATGTACTGTACATGTATGGTTGTTGACAAGATGTGCGCATGTACCATGGCACTGCATTATTCATTATTGTGCGACCTGGTTTGGGCACAAAGTGCGCCACCTGGCCAAGCCGGAGTGTTATAAATAATTGTTTTCAACAAATTGTTTCGAGTAACGTTAATCAATGATTACCTAAAAGGTCCAGCCGAAAATGATTCAGGCACTCGAATTAATCATTCTGTAAGATGTAAGGACAAATGATGGAAATTGTTCATTTGACCAAAACAGTATTTCGACGGGGGTTTGTGGGAGGCTGATGTCTGGTATCGCGCTCATAAAGCGCGAGGCATGGGGGGACCTCTAGAAAATTATCTTGTTATGAAAATAATTTGTTAATTTGAACAGATCGAAAAGGGGAAGAGAGACGGAAAGGGGGAAACAAATGGGTAGGGGAGGGAAGAGTTGAAGGGAAACGTTTCCCTCAAACTTTTCGATTTTGGATATCTTAATCCAAACTATTTCCTCTTAAAAAACATAATGAACACTGTATACTCAGTGCTTCTGTGAGAACACATGAAAAATGTATTAGCAGCTTAATCGGGTGAGACTCGAATCCACAACCTCCTGCTTATGAGTGCAGACGTCTTCCCCCGACTCGACCACCGAGCTTGCCGGCCGGTCCGATAATAGCACTGCAGTACATGTATTGCCGCGGATTAACGCTGCCCTGCAGAGCACACTTGAACGGTACAAGCTGAAGCGGGAATCATTTGGACTCTTGAATTTAACATTTACTCGATATTTTAACAGCAAAATATCGCGTTATGTCTCTAGCCCAGTTCAGTTAGAAAGTTAATAGAAAATTGTATATATGTACATGTGTAGAGGATAGAGAAATTAGGCACCCCCCAAAATTGAAATGGACCAGTCCTAAAGTTACTTAGTGGCCCTACCCCTGGACTTATGGTAGAACCCAAAGGACAGGATGTTGGCTCTGTTGACTGTGCTGGTCACTTGAGGCAGACCATTGCTTAAGTGAACACCACAATCAGCAAGTGTCCTTTTCTGCCCTTTGTCCACAGGTATGTTTCAAGTTCAATTCTTGTTTTATTGATTCTTTTCTACATTATTTTGAGTTCTTTGTGTTATGTCAAGTATAGCTGTTTATGATAATAGTTTGGTATATAAAGCTACAACTTTATTGCCCTTATTCTTGTATTTGTTTGGCAATGGACTAGTTGATGTTGGATCCAAAGTATATAAGGTTTTGGACTCTACACACATGTAGAAGAACTTGCCATACATTGCTATTAAAATGTAGATGAAGTTTGTACCATTTTTATTCTGGAGAATGTCCCGACTTGAAACACTGGATCAGAGTCGGCCTTACATGTATTCTGATCTGGGGTGAACGTTCGACAGTAGATGTATTTCATTGTAACAAAGTTTTCCTGAAAGTTAATCATCTTGAAACAATTGTTGCAACTGAGTTAGTAAGAAGCAGAAGAAATTGGAAGATAGGAGACAGTAAAAACTTATGAACCTCGTGTCACACCTGTATTATACATGTACTGGATAATGTGTAGAGAATGCACAGCAGTGACCACATGGCAGGGTCATTGACTCTAGCCACAGTGGCATGGACTCCCACATGGACTGTGGTGACTCATCACTGTATAACCACATTAGCCTGGGATAGTTTATTGGCCCAGCTCAGTAGGACAGATGTGTGTTTTTTTACTTATGAGAGACAAGTCTCAGGCTAGGGAACTAGGTCGGTGCACATGTGGGCTTTGTCCCAAGGAATGTTGTTTATGTAAAACTTTATAGAGGCAGGATATGGGCCATGTGAGTTTGAAGTGTTGTTTCCTGGACCCTGCACTGACAAGAACACAATGCCATAGGAAGTGTGACAAATGCACTAAAAGGAACACTCCTAGTGAGTAAATCTAGGTGAATTATATATCCTTGACATAAATTCATGTCTCTGTTTAATTCAAAGTATGAGAATTGTTAGAATTAAACACTTGAGGCAGACCATTGCTTAAGTGAACACCACAATCAGCAAGTGTCCTTTTCTGCCCTTTGTCCACAGTCAAAGATATTTATTCCAGTTTTATCTACTGACACCCCCCCACCCAACGGGGGGGTACTACATTTTTGGAGGCACGAGAGGGATAGACGTGTCCGGTGCCACCCTTTGCGTTCAACCGGACAACATGCGTCTATCCAACAATACGGGTTCTACCCTAGCTGCGGCTGTTTGATGATGAGCCAGTAACCGGGAGGGACATAGACAGCTGGTGGGAAGACGAGTCGACTGAGCGTGTGCAGCACTGAAGAGAGGAGAGGGATCGCCTTACCTGGATCGCCTTGCACTATTGAACAGGAACTGCAACTCCAGTGACGTCATCAACTCATCCGTGCTGTCCAATATCCCAAGATGGAAACGCTCGAAATTGTTGGACGGCTGACCACCTGCCTCGGCAGTCTTTCTGTTGAGCAACTCCTCCTGGTGTGCCAGCAACTCAAAGTGGATATTGGAGATGCAGCGGCACAGACGAACGGCCGCCTCCGACTAGCCCGGAAAGTGATCAGCCATCTCAATAGTGATGACATCCAGGACCAGGAAGATGGTGGTCTGGAAATTCTACAAGAGCTGGAGAAGTTCATCGAGGGACTGATGCCCCCTGAACCGCCCACCACAGCCCCATCAGCTTCGACATCAAAATCGTCAAAGATGGAGTCAGCCGAAGCCGAAACGACAACACCGGTAGACAAGCCCGAAGTGAACACCGACATTGTGAGTTTGATCCGGCGGGAATTCAAAATCTCGGGACAAATCGGGGAACCAGGCCAAAAGGATCGCCTGACTTTCGCTAGCCTCGCAAACCAGATTGAAACAGGGCGAGAGAAAGGCTATTCGGACAGGGACATTGTGCATGCCGTCATTCGCGCCATTGTTCCAGGGTCCGAACTCCGTGGCTACCTTGAGGGAAGAAACAAGATCTCACTCCCAAGCCTGAGACGAATCATTCGTTCTCACTACCAGGAACGGGAGGCAACCGAATTGTTCAAGGAGTTATCCCAGCTCACACAAGGTGCGAAGGAGACGCCACAGGCGTTTCTACTCCGAGCATTCAACATTCGACAGAAGGTGATCTTCGCCAGCCAAGAAGTCGAGTCGAAACTGCGCTACGAGCCGCAGTTAGTCCGGGAGATGTTTCGTCACACCCTACTAACCGGTCTACGTAGCGAGGCCATTAAAACAGAGCTCCGCCCCTATCTTGATGACCCTGAGACATCAGATGAGGTCTTGTTTGAGAAAATGAATGTTTTCTCTAGTCTGGAAAATGAGAGGCGGGCCAAGCTCAATCAGGCCAGATTCACAGCAGTACAGGAAGTTGATGTGGAGGAGCCAAAGCGGAAGGAAAGTCCGAAGCCAGGCATTCTGATGACGGAAATTGCTGCCCTCAGAGCTGGCATCGCTGATTTGGCCCCCCTCAAGGGTCAAGTTGCCGCACTTCAGCAACAACTGCAGCAGAAACAAGAACCCCGTCAAGGAGAGCGCCAGCGTCCCAAACCCCGCCGAGGCTGTGAGAAATGCTCCCGGGAACAACAAAGTGACACCTGCGATCACTGTTATCACTGCGGGTCCTCAGAGCACTTTGCACGTGGATGCAAACAAAGGAGGAGATCCAAGCCGCAGGGAAACGACAGAGGGTTGCTCCCAGGGGACAGGGAGTAGCCCCAGCAGCGGGAATG
The DNA here is from genome assembly GCF_054643075.1 of Acanthaster planci. NCBI lineage: Eukaryota > Metazoa > Echinodermata > Asteroidea > Valvatida > Acanthasteridae > Acanthaster > Acanthaster planci. The sequence goes on along the minus strand of NW_028257704.1, from coordinate 54,698 downwards.
TCCCAACAACCACAAAACCCTACAAGAGTTAATCAACTGGCGTGCCAAGTGACTACCAGGAGGGCACGAGTCAGGAATCTGGTTGGAAAGAAGTGTGTTGTCCAGTGTACCATCAATGATGTTCCAACAACAGTTCTTTGGGATACAGGTGCCCAAGTATCGATACTCAGTCTCTCCTGGGTAAAAAGCAACCTAAAGGACACTCCGGTCCGACCCATCTCGGAGCTTCTTGACTGTCCTGAGGGGTTAGACTTGAGGGCTGCCAATGGAACCCCCATCCCTTTCTTGGGATGGATTGATGTTAACCTTGTCCTACTACCAGAGAAGTCCAACAATACCTCCATCCAGTTTCCTGCTCTTGTAACTGAAGACCTCCTCCAGAACCCTATCATCGGTTTCAATGTGATCGAAGAGGCAGTTAAGTCCTATGGAAGCGGTGCCAATGATCTCCTGCTGGGGGCCATGACCACCTTGAGACGGGACCGAGCCAAAGTGCTTGTGCAAGTCATACAGATGCCAGAACAAGAAACACTGTGTACCGTGAGGACTGGCAAACGGAACACAGTCATACCCAAGCAGAGTCTGGTAGGGGTTAGATGTGTAGTCCATGCTGGTCTTCAAGGCAAGGCGACGGCACTGTTTGAACCAGATATGGAACAGCGATGGCCAGAAGGTCTTGTAGTTGAAGAATCTGTGGTGGATGTAGCAGCAGGTTCATCCTGCTCTGTAGGGATTCGGGTTAGAAATTGCACCAACCGTGACATCACTCTTCCACGCCGGAGTCAACTCGGCAGTATTGACTTAATCCAGTCAGTATACTCAGTAGATCCGTCCACCTTCTCGGAGTGGAGAGAAAAGCCAGGACCTCAGCAACAGATCAACTCAGTTTCTGATAACACCCTAGCTGCAGATGATTGGATACCTCCGGTGGATCTGAGCCATCTCCCACCCTCTCAGATGGCTGCAGTTGAAAAGATCTTAAGAGAAGAGTCTGCTGCTTTCGCCAGGGACGACACAGACCTTGGGTGTATCAGAGACTTGCAGATGAAAATTAAACTTCACAATGAGGAGCCAGTCTGCAAGACATACAACTCCATCCCAAGACCGATGTATCAAGAGGTTCGTACATACCTGTCAGATCTTATCACCCGTGGGTGGATATCCAAGTCCACGTCATCATACTCATCACCAGTAGTCTGCGTGAGAAAAAAGAGATGGCTCCCTCCGGCTTTGTGTCGATTATCGCAGCCTCAACCGGAAAACGGTCCCGGATCGCCAGCCAATCCCAAGGATCCAAGATGTGCTCAATGGGCTAGGTGGAAATAAGTGGTTCTCCACCCTAGATCAAGGAAAGGCTTACCATCAGGGATTTGTGTCTGCAGAAAGCCGCCACCTAACTGCCTTCATCACGCCATGGGGTTTGTACGAATGGGTTAGAATCCCATTCGGGCTTACCAATGCCCCTGCAGTGTTCCAACGTTATATGGAGAAGTGCCTGGATGGGATCAATTGGGACATTGCTATGACCTACCTGGATGATGTGCTGGTCCTAGGTGAGAACTTCGAGAGCCACTTGGAGAACCTGCGGACGGTCTTGAGACGCCTTAAAGAAAATGGGGTCAAGCTCAGGCCGAAGAAATGCAGCCTGTTTCAGCAAGAAGTCCGCTATCTGGGCCGACTGGTATCCAGTGAAGGTCATCGCTTGGACCCCGCAGATGTTGCCGCGGTGAAGTCCTTGAGTGAAAGGAAGCCAACAACAGTTGGAGATGTGAGGAAGCTACTGGGACTCTTGGGATACTATCGAGGCTACATACAAGGCTTCTCTACCATCGCCAAGCCACTATATGCCCTGCTCAAGCCTGACCAACAGTCGCAGCCAAAAGGTGGTCAGAAAACAGCAAGGATGAAGAACCAAACTGGACATCCACTCTCCAAGACCAGAATAGAATGGACAACCCAACATCAACAAATACTAGAGAAACTCTTGGGATTCCTTGTCACCCCTCCAGTAATGGCATTCCCTGATTACAGCGAGCCCTTTATTCTCCATACAGACGCTTCTCAAGATGGACTGGGGGCAGTGCTGTACCAGAGACAACAGGGAAAGCTTCGAGTTATCGCCTATGGATCCCGCACACTAACACCTGCCGAACAGAATTATCATTATCACTCAGGCAAGCTTGAGTTCCTTGCACTCAAATGGGCTATCTGTGAGAAGTTTCACGACTACTTGTATTACTCCCCACCTTTCACGGTTTACACAGACAACAATCCTCTGACGTACGTTCTGTCATCGGCTCGTCTGAATGCAACAGGTCAACGATGGGTTGCCGAACTTGCGGACTTTCATTTCACCATTAAGTACCGCCCAGGAAAGAACAACGCCGATGCCGACACTCTGTCGAGGCTTCCACTTGACATGGATCACTACATGAAGGACTGTACCAGGGAAGTCTCCAGGGACGACATTGATGCCACGATTGAAGCCATAGAGGCCCAGGGAAATGGCGACACAGTCTGGGCTACTGCAGTATCTGCCCAGATGGAACTCCAAAGCGTGCCCCCTCCATCTTCCAACAGCGTCTTGTTAACCAAAGGTGATGTCCAGCGGGCACAGAGTGAAGATCCATGTGTAGCTAAGGCAATAAACTACCTTCAGAAGGGGCATCGACCCCACGAAAACGATGATGGCTAAAGACCTACCAGACACCGTTGCCCTACTTCGTGAGTGGAAACATCTGAAGCTAGACAAGGGAGTACTCTACCGCCGGATCAACGGCCGCTCCCAGATGGTCATTCCAGCTAAGTTAAGGCTGCGTGTTTACCAAGAACTTCACAACAACATGGGTCATTTGGGTTCAGGACGAGTCCTCCAGCTCATCAGGGATCGATTCTTCTGGCCTCACATGCAGCGAGATGTGGAGCACTACTGTACTCGAGTCTGCAGGTGTCTAAAGGACAAGCCCCCTGCTCGCCATAACAAAGAGTCCTTGGGCACTATCACCACAACTGCCCCCTTTGAAGTTATCTCCGTCGACTTTCTGCACCTGGAACGTAGCAAGGGTGGGTTCGAGTACATCCTGGTGCTAATTGACAACTTCACACGGTTCGCCGTTGCTTACGCTACCCGAGATAAGTCTGCGAAGACCGTAGCGGATAAAATCTTCAATGATTTTATTCCTCGGTTTGGCTACCCATCAAAGATCCACCACGACCAGGGAGGAGAGTTTGAGAACAAGCTTTTCCGGAGACTACAAGAGCTGGCAGGGATCAGGATTTCCAGAACCACCCCATACCATCCCGAAGGGAATGGTCAGTGTGAGAGGCTAAACAGAACGCTACTAGGGATGCTAAGGACCCTAACAGAGGAACAAAAGTCTAACTGGAAAGACTCACTGCAGAAGGTTGTGCATGCCTACAACTGCACTAGCAACACAGCAACCGGGTTCTCTCCCTTTTTCCTGTTATACGGCAGATCACCTCGATTGCCCATAGACATCGCATTTGGGTTGGATCGACAAGAAGGTCCCGCAGCTGAAGATCATAACCTCTTCGTGAGCCGCTGGAAGACACAGATGAAAGAGGCTTATGCCCTGGCAGCCCGCAACTCAGCAAAGTCCAGTGATCGAAATAAAAGATATCATGAGCTGAAGGTCCATAGCTCTGTCCTTCAGCCTGGTGACAGAGTGCTTGTCCGCAACTTAAGACGCCATCCAGGTCCAGGCAAACTGCGGTCATACTGGGAGGATGAAGTACATGTGGTGAAACGGCGGAGAGGGGAGGATTCTCCGGTCTACGAGGTGATGGCTGAGCAAGGTAGTACCAAATCCCGGGTCATCCACCGCAACCTCCTCTTGCCCTGTGACAGTCTGCAACAGGAGGATGCCCCCCAGCAGACTCCTCAACCAGCACGAACAAAGAGAGCCCGGAAATGGCCACCTGACCCACACCAGCGCTTTGATGATGCCGATGAGAGTTCTGATGATGAGCCCAACCTGGTGATGGTCACTCCGACAGGTCAGCTAGATCAAGCTGATGTCAACCAGGAACTCAATCCAGACGCTGCGCCCTTTGTTCGGGCCCCAACCGAGCTTGATGTGGCTACGCCACATGATCCAGCTGGTCTTGACTCTGCAACACACGATGCAGCTCCTGACAGTGACCATGCAGTTCCAGACATCCAGCCAACAACTACGCTACAGCCAGAGAACCCCGACACCACAGCAGATGATGCTACTCCTTCCACTGAGGGCCTTGCCGATCCTGAGGACTATAACCACCCGGAGGTCCAAGAAAGACCAACACGCAATCGGCATCCACCCAGAATATTTGAGTATGACCAGCTGGGAATTCCAGCTACTCACAGCATGCATCCACAGGTAGATGCAGTTTCACTTGCCCCACCACAGATGTACCCCATGCAGGCACCGAACCCCCCTGTTCCTGTTATGTCGATGTGGGTCAACCCATACAGTCATCAAGCTCCCGCCATTAATGCCCACAACGTGGATGAGGAACTACCCGTACGCACCACCTTGGACCATCCCTGGAGTACAGTAATGCTGTTCAGTTTCCAGATCTATGAACACCCACATAGCTGAGACCAGTGAAGAAGGAAAAACCACTGCGCAGTGTGTAGAAGGGACCGTGAGCTGCCACTCCTGGGTACCTCTATGTGAGTACAGAACCACCGAGGTGCCATGCTGTGATGCTGGGGCCAAGGATTTATAGCTTCATTGGTATCTTCATCCGATGTTCCACGGGGGGGCACCAGTTCTTGTCCATTCTACCACGGTTCCACAGACCCAGAGAGATGAGCACGATGGACGTCATGACCCCATCAACCTCTCCCTCTACCAGGTTGCTGCGTGGGAAGGAACCAGCAAGCAACTGCAGAGCCGCCAGCTCTAGGAATGGACGCTAATGAACTGTTCCTTGGATGAACTGTCTAATCTGAGATGACTGTTTTGTTATTTATTGCCAAATGTTAGGGACAACCTTTCTTTTTGCAGGGGAGAGTGTAGAGGATAGAGAAATTAGGCACCCCCCAAAATTGAAATGGACCAGTCCTAAAGTTACTTAGTGACCCTACCCCTGGACCTTATGGTAGAACCCAAAGGACAGGATGTTGGCTCTGTTGACTGTGCTGGTCACTTGAGGCAGACCATTGCTTAAGTGAACACCACAATCAGCAAGTGTCCTTTTCTGCCCCTTTGTCCACAGGTATGTTTCAAGTTCAATTCTTGTTTTATTGATTCTTTTCTACATTATTTTGAGTTCTTTGTGTTATGTCAAGTATAGCTGTTTATGATAATAGTTTGGTATATAAAGCTACAACTTTATTGCCCTTATTCTTGTATTTGTTTGGCAATGGACTAGTTGATGTTGGATCCAAAGTATATAAGGTTTTGGACTCTACACACATGTAGAAGAACTTGCCATACATTGCTATTAAAATGTAGATGAAGTTTGTACCATTTTTATTCTGGAGAATGTCCCGACTTGAAACACTGGATCAGAGTCGGCCTTACATGTATTCTGATCTGGGGTGAACGTTCGACAGTAGATGTATTTCATTGTAACAAAGTTTTCCTGAAAGGTTAATCATCTTGAAACAATTGTTGCAACTGAGTTAGTAAGAAGCAGAAGAAATTGGAAGATAGGAGACAGTAAAAACTTATGAACCCTCGTGGTCACACCTGTATTATACATGTACTGGATAATGTGTAGAGAATGCACAGCAGTGACCACATGGCAGGGTCATTGACTCTAGCCACAGTGGCATGGACTCCCACATGGACTGTGGTGACTCATCACTGTATAACCACATTAGCCTTGGATAGTTTTATTGGCCCAGCTCAGTAGGACAGATGTGTGTTTTTTTACTTATGAGAGACAAGTCTCAGGCTAGGGAACTAGGTCGGTGCACATGTGGGCTTTGTCCCAAGGAATGTTGTTTATGTAAAACTTTATAGAGGCAGGATATGGGCCATGTGAGTTTGAAGTGTTGTTTCCTGGACCCTGCACTGACAAGAACACAATGCCATAGGAAGTGTGACAAATGCACTAAAAGGAACACTCCTAGTGAGTAAATCTAGGTGAATTATATATCCTTGACATAAATTCATGTCTCTGTTTAATTCAAAGTATGAGAATTGTTAGAATTAAACACTTGAGGCAGACCATTGCTTAAGTGAACACCACAATCAGCAAGTGTCCTTTTCTGCCCTTTGTCCACAGTCAAAGATATTTATTCCAGTTTTATCTACTGACACCCCCCCACCCAACGGGGGTACTACACATGTACTATTTGAGCAATCAAGCAATTTTCCTGTGAAACTGTCTGAGACATAGGCCTACTGTGGTATTCTAAAGACGACACGCTTGCCATATTGTTAGCTCTTCTCCACCTTTTATTCCTCCCGGATCATGCTGTGTATGGGGGGGTGCCTGAAAAACAATCGTAGGGTGATTTCAGCCTATGCCCCCAGAAAAAATTGTGCATTATGCCCCCGCAAACATTCTTCACAAGCCACTGACACTGTGATAAACTTTTAAGATATTCTCAATGCATCTTGGGTATGTATGAACAATCCACACATGCGCAATCCCATAGGGTGTTGTTGTTGTGATAGGGTTAATTGCACTTCCAGCTTATTAAGTAGCTATTTGCGGCAGGAGCAATAAATTCTTTGTTAATCAGCATCCTGTGAGTGATGGATGGGAACCAGTAAAAAAAAATCATTTTTTTTCCAAACAAAAATCATTGTACTTGATCATCAAGAAACAAGCCCAGCAGAAGTTTCCAAAACACAAACAAATTTGTGATAAATTTTCAAGAAGAAAAAAATAGGCCTTGCTCTAAGGAGTGCAGTCGTTTTTGCAGAAAATTAATGAGATCGGTTAAAGATGGATTCGCAGACTCTACACTAACGCACGGCCCGCGCATTTTGCGGTATACCATGGAGAAATAAAAAGATGGAGATGTGGGGCACCCTCGAGGCCTCATGAGCCCACTTGTTGGCGACGGCGAAAGAAGTAATTTGTGCACAAGTAATGAGAAAAATGAGACGGCAACGGAGACGGTGACGTGATTTGTCGTCTTTGGAACACCATGTGACAGCGTTTCTACGATGGACAGCAAAAGTGCACACCAGAAAGATGCAAATTAAATGATACAATTGTAGCTAAAGTTTACGTGGTGTGAATTAGTTATCCCAACTTCGTGATACTGTACGGCCGTGCGGGGTAATGAACATACTGTTTCACTTTGTTGATGGTACTGCAACGCTGTTCCCTAACTCAAAATGTAAAACGTTAATTAAACAATGATTTTTGGGGTATAAGGATATACATGTATATGTAAATATATATTTACGAATTTTTAAATGGGCAAACGTCGCAGTTCATATTTCGTAAATGTAACACTTCCATTTCCAAACGTCAACCTTCCACCCTATTTTTTTCAAACATCGCCGTTCAACTGACAAGAATGCCTGAGGGTACAGTGTCCATTAGTGCGACGGAAACGGGGTCAGTGCCTCCCCCCACCAGCTTTATGTTTTGTTGTTGTTGTTTGTTTGTTTTTTATAATGAAAGGTAATTTGACCATCATAGACATAATATAGACCACCAGTCTTGCGCGTATCCGTGATCTGTCAGTAGTTGAAATGCACCCCCAAGCGGCAAAGAGTTTTCCCATTGATATCTCCATAATGGAGATCAATAAGTTTTCCCAGCAGGTTCTTGATCGCGTTCTGCGTGTACGCAAGGACCATTAAGGAATAAATTCTTTACGCGTACCCAGCATGCTCCGTGTCAATCGCGCCATTCATCCCAGAAAACTATGGAAGGGCTGCGTAGCACAGTGATGATCAGAATATTGACAAGAATGTAATATAAAATCAGTGCTCTGGAATATGTGATTGCTGAGCTTTCGGTAACTGAGTACCTTCTTCAGGGCAAGCAGATTCAGTGCACTTGCTGCTATGCTGTGATTGGCATCCGTAGAACTGAACCTGCTCGCCCTGAAGAAGCTACTCAGTTACCGAAAGATCGGCAATTATTTACATTAACATTTATTTCATTTTTCGGGATCAACATTTCACGGAATACAATAACAAAGTTTACAAGTGAGAGAGAGAGAATACACAAGACATACAAAAGACAAATGAACTGTATTTAACCAGCTCCCGCTGGATTACCCAAAAGAAACATGGTTTCTGTCGAGGGGCTCTTCAACTGGTTAAATAGGAAACAATAAGAATAATAATGAATAAAGATATGACTAAATAAAAAAAGTCATAAATAGATAGTAGGACTTGGTGAAAGAGGTGATCACGTAAAGAATTAAGGAAGTCTTTTGGAGAGGGTTCCAGACAGAGATTTTGGAGGTCACCTGGAAGTGAATTGAAAAATCTTGGAAAGAGAGAAAAAAGAGAAAATTTCGCACAGTTAGTACGGCAGCCTATTGATGTTTGAAGAGCAACGAGTCTGTCTTCCTATCACACAATTGCACTGATTTTTATATTTGCGCTATTCATCCCATTCGGTTCGTAAGTGTGACGTTACTTCAGTTTAAACCACGCCCACTACATAAGTGCACTGCACCTAGGTTAATGTGCATTGATAGCCGTTTACATGGAACTATAGAGTACCGAAGTGAAAACGTCACGCGCACAATTAGAGATGTAAGGAAGAGTACCGAAGTGTGAAGTCACTGTGAACCAGAAAGTGCAGTACAAACGAATGGAGTACGCGCGCGTGTTGGTTCACGCGCTGGTTCACGCGCTCATGCCTTTTACACACTAATTGTGCGCGTGACGTATTCACTTAATTGGTATTCTATGGAACCTGAAGTTAACACGCAACTCCAGCAATTGTCCAATGAGAGCCTGCAAATGGTGGCGCGTCCGCCTGTGTGACGAAGTCACTGCCGACCCGGATTATAAACGCGTACGCCCGCCTAAGCGGCGAGTACTAAATAAAAACGCCCTCTTTTATTCCACTCGGAGCGGATAACCGTAATTTTGAAAAGCGTGGCAAACATGCGGTGGGCGAAACGATAAATGGCAGCACGTTCAGTGCTATTGCGCGGGACGCACTAAAATTGCATGTATTTGTTTACATGTGCTCTAAAAAGGCTCTCCTATTTTATCTCTTGCAACCTCACTGTTTTGAATCTGCGTGGGCCAAATTAAGTAAACAGAGGATTTTTTTGCACTATCTGAAAAGGGCTTCATAGCATTTTATGGCTGGACTTCTCCAACTGTGTGTAAATTCCCTAAACCGAGGGGTGAATTTGCCCACGCCTTTGGATTTAGTCTGGTGCCGTCTCGGCTACAGTACTCCGCCGTTGTTTTGAATAGGAGCTGTCTGTCCATGTGTTTAGTATGTGTGTGGTACTGATCTCAGTAGTCTGTGGTGACCACATCAGACCACAGACATACAGACACATAGACTATAGACCACCGGTGTAAAACTATCACGGGGATTTTGAAAAGTATGGGCAAACAATGGGCGATCGCAAAGCGACGGACTGCGCGTTTACTCCGCGCCGTGTATACACCCTTTTGGAAAGTTATAAACGCGCAGGCGTAGTGTTTGCAGTATGAGGCAACAATTTAGTCCGCTAGGGTGGGCGCGATTTAAAAGGGCCTTCATATCCAGGGTCAGGAGGCTGGATTTGAAAGTATCAACAGTGGAAGCTTCCAAAATGAAGTGAGGGAGTTGGTTCCATTCAAGGACTGTGCATGGAATAAGCGAGTATTTGTAGCAGTCGTTTTTGGCGTGAAGAGGAATGAATGTGGAGTTTGGTGCGCAGCCTCTAGTTAATTAGCTTACTGGATGTTGTGGGAACTTAAATAAGTTTATTATCCTGGAAAGCTAGTACTAGGCCATTAAAACTTTCGTATAAGAAAATTAGCCTGCAAACTGCCCGGCGTTCTTCCAGGGGCATCCACTCTACTAGTTTTTTCAACATGGTTGTTACACTGGCGTATCTCTCGTAATTTCCAGATATAAAGCGAGCCACTTTACAACTTAATTCTGCACTTGAAATGGATAAATTGGGAAAGAATAATGGTTGAGGTGTACGCAGCAGTGAATTACCGGAGATCAACGTCAAGTTTGGAAGAAGGAACAGAAGGAAATGTGAGTCGCACGTTTTTTAGTTTCAGAGAGTTTCTCAAGTTGTACTTTATAATGCTTAACTTTTAGCCTATTATAGGCCTAGTAAGAAATTTATGACAGTCTATCTAGCCTACCAGGCTTTGTATATGAACTTCACTATCTTGACGTTGGTGTCGAAATTTATCCATTCAAAGTGCAGAATTTAATTTTTCTTCGAAATCTGACGATTGAAGCACAAAAACCTCAACCGATTTTTGAAAAACTCCATTTGAAAGTACACGCAACGAAATTCGTAACGCTTGTTATTTACCCTCCTGAAATACGCATACGCAGGACGCGTGTTGGACGCAATCCTACTAAAAAGTATCCAGTCTATATAGGGTGCAGACCACTTATTCAAGTGAGAGTTTCTGGCCAGCTCATTAGCATTAAAAGTCCCCCCCCACAGTATCTTTTGAAAAAGGAGATTGTTTGGCACCCAAAATGGTGAGATTGTGTAAATCGTTGCCAGGATCAACTCCCTGGGTCTTTGAGCTTTCATATGAGAGCAGAATGGCTAAAAACTACGGTTAAAAAATGGTTCAAAGTGCCCGCAAAAGTTGAGGGTTGCCACTTGAAAAATGGCTGCAATCAGACTTCGGAAAAATCACTTTTTGGGGGTGATTTTGTTTTGTGGGAATAATTAAAAATGTAATTGGTTTACCCACAAAAAATTGAAAAGAAATTGAAAGATTAGTGACAAGACAAGAATTTTATTTGTGTTTCGGAAATCTCAGGGATGTTGGCGTGCATGTTATTAGGCCCTGAACAGTGCTGATTTTACAACTGTTTCCAATGGAATTAGTGAACTGTGCCCTAGTGCAATCAATGGTTCGAGCGTTTTCAAAGCGAGTGGATTCGGCGCAGACGTAAGCTTCGCTGGTTCCAGCCATTTTGAAGCCGCGTTGGAAAGCACATGTTCGAGCTCTGACTGGAACCAGCGGAACTGAAGTCGACGCCGAATCCACGCGTTTTAAAAACGCCATCCATGATCAGGTCTGTGGACGTGACCCGTGATGACGGCCAACCAGTACAAGCAGATGCGGGTACCGGCCACCCATGTCGTGTTCTGTATCAGAGCACCATACACCCATATATATGCGCACGTGTAATACTGGTACGGACACACGTGTGACATAAATGCAACGTTCGGACACGGGTTTTTGCCAACCCGGTTCAGTTCGCACATCGGTGCAAATAAATGAACCAAAATTTGCTGGTCTGTCATTCGTAATGTACTTGCAAACAGCCTTAACGGCAATGGTTTAACGTGTTCATGGTGTTAGTAATTTAAACCATGGCATAACCCTTTCAGTTTGTGTCGGTCGTTTGTAAATGTGGCTGAATCAGTTTCACCGTGACCATGAATCCGGTATATGCGATAATTCTTGTCTTTGTTGGCTGCTGTTCGAATGTCGTGTTTTTAGAGTTAATTGTAAGGTAAGTCATATAATTAGGCCTATATTAACAGTAGACTGAGTATTCCAAATTAGATTTATCGGATTCTGTGTTTTACAGTTGAAAAGACCATCACTTTCTTGCATAGAATTGTCTTAGGAGCCATGGTACGATACATCGACAGCAAAACCAAAGAAAGGACTAGTATGATCTGTACTGTGGGGTTTTGGGACCGGGAGCACAGCGGATGACAGACCCCACCATGCCCACAGTTCAGAGTAAAGGCATCTCTCCATATTCACATTTATTGTGTATTGGGTAAAGGATGCATTTATCTGTTCATGCGTTTACTCTTACGGACACAAAAATCGACCCCATTTAGGTCTGACAAGTAACGTAAGGCACCTTTCCATATGTGCGTCAACACTTGTGCCAAGTGTTGTGTATCAGTCAAAATTGTTCCTGGGGTGATTGTAACAGCCGAACGCAACGCACACGTGTGTTATTATTGATGCAGTCGATTTTTGTGTCCGTGAAAGTGAAATGCATGAATGCATCGTGAATGTGACACACCCATAAAATATACATTAATTGTAAATGTATGGAAAGGCATCTTAGCAGCATACGTGTGCGTTGCGTTCAGCCATCAAAATTTCCCTGGGAGCTATTTTGACAGATTCGCAACACTTGACGTACATGTAAGTGTTGACTTGCATATTGAAAGGCGCCTTCAGAAAGGGCAGAAGGGCATGTACTTGTAAATTGTAATGAATAATGTACAATATAAAAAGATTTCCATATACGGACAGCACCATTTTTTAATGTTATGACAGCCATCAGAAAGTGATAAATATCCTAAAAAGTGAAATTTAGCAGAGAAAATTCCAAAGTATTTACTTAAAAACAGGTCAGCACAGGTGCAAATATTGTAACCATAGAAATTTATTTTTTAATATACAATTGTAGCTCTGTGATTTTAACCATTCTATGCATTTGGTATTGTGTGCGTCGTGTGATGTTGCAACTCTACTTCGAGTCCGCAGTGGCATAGCTTTCACAGGGACGGATAGTGGAGAAGCGCGGCGTGGCATTCTCCTTTTCTGGACATGGTATATGTACATGTAGTTCTTTGAGCGAACAAATGACAGGTGATTGGAGAGGACAAGAACTTTTCATACTCACTAGTTTATTCCTGTATTCTTGTTTTATTTAGTGAGCATCCTGGAAGTGGCAACATCATCACCTTTGCACAGTTCCTTTTCATTGCTGTAGAGGGTTTCTTTTTTGCAACACGCTGTGGAACAAAAACACCTGTCATACCTATAAAGTGAGTATCCACACTTAGTTGAAGTGAACCCTCACTGCCAAAGAAATATGTCAGAACTGTCAAAATGATTTAGATTGGCTGAATGGAGTCTGGATAGAGTCTTACATATTTCTTGCTGTCTGTTTCAGTATCATATCTCTGTGACTTTGGTTCAGACCATACTGAGGCTTACCATGCTGAACCCAACAGAGCCCAACAGGGTTTTATGTTACGTACTGTACTCTGTTGGGTTCAGCTGTGTGCATGAGTACAAACCCCTATTGGGTATTTATTTTTTTTAGGTTCCCCAGAATTACCCCACTTGTATTTTTTATTTTTTTCCCAGGGCCACTGGGTAACTACTTTTGGAAAAATGATAAAGCTGCAATGTTTGATAAAAAATTCCCAACTTGTGTGAAAAACCCTTGGAACAAAAGCAATTTTTAATGTTCACCTCGAGGAGAATCACACTTGCTTCCGGTGTATTTTCAAAAACTAAATTTGGCCAAACCCAAGCATACGGGAATGTTCAGTTTGATGTTGTGGGGAGTACAAGCAATAACATCACAATATGCCTTTTATGAGTTAACTTTGACCCAAATCTGGTATCACCAAGTTCTTTAAATTCACATGAACATAACAACTTCAATTCTTCTTACTAAAACCACTGTTGCTATACCTCGTGATTTGGGGCAAGCTTTTGCTTAGTTACATAAGAGACACCTTGCAACAATACACCGTTGGGCACAAAGGAACCAGTTCATTCCAGAAATGGTGGTTGCTATGTGGGGAATTTAAATCGTTATGTTTATGTTTAGTCAGATAACTCAGTGCACCAGATTTTATTCAAATTTAACTCGCAAATGGCTTTTTGTTGATATTTAAAGTAGCAACTTTTTTCTTTGTTTTACCATTCTTCAGGCACTATGTTGTGATGGTCTTCTTTTTCTTCACAACAAGTGTTGTCAACAATTATTCACTTATTTTCAAGATTCCTCTACCATTACACATGATCTTCAGAAGTGTAAGTATGAGTAATACCTGTGGTATGACTGTGCAGTGCATAGTATGTCCAATGGCTTCTATTCAAATAGTAACAGTGTCTGGCAAGAAAAGAGGCAGATAGATTTTATGTTCGAGTTCTCCGTAATTTTAGTGTGGAATTGCCAAGAGCATAATCGTGCACTTAGCTGTAAAGTCATCGCAAATTAATTACTTTCATTTTATTTACATGTACTTTGACCATCCCCCTCCCAGTTATCCAACCTGCAAGAGAATTGACGAATAACACATAAGGGTCTGGTTGTTTCACATGGATTCGGATCTCAATTAGTAATCCCTCGTTGGTTCACGACACCAAAACCCATCTCATTTGATGTAGCCAGCTTGCATTGGGATCACTGATTAAGATTTTTGGGATCACTGATCAAGATTATTTGGATCACTGATCAAGATCCCAGATCTGTGTGAAACAAACAGTCCGTAGTACCTTCGGAAAATGCTGATGGCAAGATGGGAAGCACTGAATGGACAGGGTCAGGGGTCATGAGGGATGGTTTGCAGTGGTTGGCAATGTACATTGTACATACAAAATTTATGGGAGACATTTTTGCAATTGAGCTTTTCAAAAGTCATCCATGGTTTGTAGCTTGGATGAAATCACTGATAACAAAGATTTGGGTTTCTCATCTTACAGTGTCTTGTGTCTTGCTGTTTTGTAAATAAAGCTGGTCATGATTTAGTCTTCATGATAATTCAAGCTTGAATGCAGACAAGCAAAATGCAGGTATTAGATTCAATGTTGATATGTTTTTTGAAAACGTAATGTCGTACTGCTTGCAGGTGAATTCAGTCAGTGAATTGAACACACCTGTTCAACCACAGCTTGTGTCTCACATGACTGGTCTTATTCAAATTTAAATCCTCACTGTGGCTACACAAATGAAAATACATGTATAGTGTTTTTTCCTTTTCAGGGGTCTCTGGTTGCCAACATGGTGCTTGGAGTTATCCTCCTTAAGAAGAAGTATGTACCAGTTATTTGGGGAGTTATTAAAGAATTGATCTTAAAATGGCCTGAATGGACTTCATTTATCTGAAATGCATCTTGTTTGGATTAATCTTGTATAAATTAACTGGAATGTATTACGTATGACCGAAATTGTTTTATCATCCATAGCAACCAGAACTGAAATGTAACCAGCTACTTATTCCTTGCTTACATGAAATGTTTTATTATTCTTCAAATTTTTTTGTGAGTACAAAGTAGAGCTTTGAAAACTATGAGTTCACAAAAGATGTGTTTTTTTTAATTTAAAAAATTTGATTTAAAATGTTCATACATGCAGCCTTGCACAGCGGAAAGTGTGGTCATTGAAAGGCTTTAAGCAACACACTGCTATTTGTCAGGTTTTTGACTTTCACATAGAGAAGTACATGTTCCTGTGATCTGTTGCAGCGTAATCAAATTTCTCTGTCATTCTTTTGTCTTCCAGATATCCAGCTTACAAGTATTTATCGATTTTGATGATTACTGTTGGTATATGCACATGCACAATTATGTCAGCAAAGACAGGGGTATGTAGTACTCTAGTTAGTATCCACATCTAGATTCAAAGGTACAGTCCATCATTTGTTATTTGTGGATAATGTTCCTTTAAAGCATTAAATGTCCTCAAAATCTTAAGAAGGGTACCCAAGAACAAACCTCATGAAGTGTCAGCTCAGTCAATACTGTATACTGTGAGAACAGAATATTCAAGAATTTGGCTTATATTAGATCAAATGTTGCTGCATCATATTTGAAATTGTGCCTAAAGTCGGCATCTGGTATCAGGGACATGCTGTCAAATTCAGTTGAATGCAGCTGTGCTATGTCACAGACTGAACCATTGAATTATAATAACCACGTATGAATATGTGTTGTGTAAGAATTTCACAGGATTTTTAGTCCCGTAACCATCTTTGAACCAACTGTGCTTTTCAACAATAATTTTGTCAGTTACCTTTTGGATAACACCAAATGATGGACTGTACCTTGCAGAAATATTACTTATAGGGTCAAATATGAGGCAATGAGAATTCTAAGATTGGAATGTGCCTCAGTTTTAGAAGTGCCTCACAAAACACTGACATTTTCTGCATCCATTAATTCTTTGTACTTTTTGCAACAGTAGTGAAAAAATACCACCAAGTATATCAGTAAGCTTTATGTCAAGCACACATTTCAACCTGTGGTAACGTGGTGAAAACTCCATAAATTTAATATGCTGGCATACCAGTATCAAAGATGCTTTATGGTACCAAAGTTCCAGACTGATAGTAGATTCTAAACAGGGAGAATCAACTGAGTAGATGGAAAGACAAGGAACTTGGAGAAAAGTAACCCATAGAGTTATGATCAGTGAGATTTTTCATTTTACAAGGTACTTTTATTTTGTTTGAATATGTACCAAGGTGTATGGGGAACATTCGTTTATGCTGTATAGCAGTGCTGTAGTCAAGTCCTTACCATTCAAGTCCGAGTCCTTGCTTTCCAAGTCCGAGTCTGAGTTTTTCTGTCTTGAGTCCTAGTCCTTTTATGATTCTCAAGTGGTGAAGGCCGAGACCTAGCTAGATCCACCAATATATCAATATAATTCACAATAAGATATAATTCATCATTAAGGGCATTTTATGAAAAAATTGTAATTAAGAATGCTATTTATTTAACCTTTGTCAACTTTGACTGGCATATTGACACCCTCACTATATCAGAAAATAACTTACCATTTTGATTAGTGCAGAAGAGATCAAATATATTGAAGGAGGTGATAAATTTTATATCACTGGACAGCAATCATTAGACCCCTTTTGGTAACAGAAAAAAGCTCACAGATGGCTTTGTAGGGTGCACTAAGACTGAATAAGTAAAAGGTTTCACCCTCGGTTGTTTTTAAAAGGACTTAAAGGAACCAGGAAACAAAATATTCAATATACATTTTTCTAAAAAAACCCTTGAAATTGCATCTTTTGGTTTCAATTAACTTTATTTAAATTTTTTTTTTGCTATTGTAACCTATATTTTGATGTTTGGGGGGGTTATGCTATTGCATATTTGCATATTCATGAGGAGAACTATGGTGCCATCCATATCATTGTTGCACTGATTTGTGCACAGAAAAATTCTAGACTTTTTTAACCACGACTATGGCAGATTTCATTTTCTTTGGCAATTTATTGCTGTGTAAGTATATGGTAATAATCCAGCAAAAATCCTTTTCGCGGAAATGTTCCCAGATAGCAAATTTGAGGTTCACAATTTGAATATGAAAATATGCAACCTGAACCATGTCTTCCTGGATTTACATCAAAGCAAATGCTTTGTCAATTTTTAATGTGTGAAAAAGTGCACCGTTTTTTCACCTTACTCAAAAAAGATGTCAAACAGTCTTCATACATGGAAGAAGATTACAGAGATACACCAAAAGTGATTCTAAGAAAATTCATTTCCTGGATCCTTTAAGGCTTCCTTAGTGTGAAAATGTTAAATTCCCAAATTCAATTTCGGTTTGGTGAAAAGGTGATTGAAAGTGCTCAGACCAAATCTTCAATCTAGCTAGGTCTAGGCCTTCACCCATAGGAAGTGCACAAAATGTTCACAGGTGGAGGAACTGAGTACCATTGTAATGTGAGTTAGTTTTTTTTTTTTGCCTTGATAAATATAATAATACATGTACTTGCTAATAATACTTTACTGGAAAAACAGTAAAAAAACCCAAAAAACAGCCATATAGTGATAACCTTGAACTCACGACAGCAGAGACAAAATCACATAAGTCCATATCCGACCATGTACGGTAGCACGTGTGAGGCTACTGTGTGCGGATACCATGGTGACCAGCTGTCAAGCACACACGCTCAGCATTGGCCATTTGGCAAATCATAGTGCATTTCATCGATCGGTTTAATGTACTCACACTCATGGTCTAAACCTGAATTTTTAAAGGTGTTTCAGAACCAGATTTTTCAAAAATGATACCTGGTTTCTTGTAGATGTACCTGAAAGCCTTTTAAACGCCACTTGAAAAAATGCTCATTTTTAACAGATCAAAACTTGCAGAAAACTGCACATTTTTTCACCGAACTTCATTGAGGAGTTTAGGCAACTCAATCCCTATCCATTCATGCAAAAATCAATGAAAATAGTGTGATCCTAGAGGGCTAGAAATCAAGTTTACTGCATTGTGTCTTTAGGGAGTCTGGTGATCACGTTTTTGTACATAAAACGATCTATGTGCACAATGCCTGCGCAGTAGCCCATTTCGGTCTACAACACGTTTTGCTTTAGGTCTTTCCCGTCAATTCGGGAGTTTCTGAATAATTTCATGGTTATGCATGGAGTGGCGGGGAAAGCTGTACGCAGATGAACATGAACAAATCGGTTTCAGTAGCGTCCACTATGAATGTTACTCAGTTGGGCAGGGTGTAGTTGATGAAACATCAAAAAATTAGAAATTTATGGTACTCTTTCTCTAGTAGAAATCACTGTGTATCTTATGATTTGCATGAGCTTTTATGCTGGGTATTATGACTAAATTTCCAAATCAGGAAACATATATACACGCCAATATGCACATTATCTAAACCCCTGAGTACTTGCCAACATTGAGACCAAAAAAGTGGAAGATTCTTCAGTCGTTTGAAGGGAGAGATGCTAGGGTGCAGAGCGACCAAGCAGGGATAGGGGTTTGGAGGCTTCTGGAGCAGGAAAAACATGTAACTTCTCGACTAAATTTAGCACATTTTGTGGAACGCAATGCAGGGGGGGGTTGCCAGACTCTGGCCGAGTCCTTGAGATATTCAAGTCTTCATTGTTTGAGTCCAAATCCAAGTCTCATCCGTCCGAGTCCAAGTCCTTGAATATAGGGACTCGAGTCCAGACTCTAGTCCTCCATAACTGCTGTACAGCATTAAATTACCACAAATAGACAGATTTATAGTTGGAGTTTAGAATTCTGAATGCTACAAAGGGACTGCACTCCTAATCATGTCTGACAATGAAAGAATTCCTGCACATCGCATTGAGACAGAATCCTGTAGTTTATTCCTCATGCACATAGTCACATGGCAGACTAACTGTGGCTTAGGATACATGACTTGCCAAGAAAGACCTTACCTTCTGAAGGATCATAAGACCAGCCTGTGCAGTATTCTGTTATGCCATCAATGAGTGTAGACTGTAGGGTGTAACAAGGCATTTTACAAGAGCTTTGACAAAGTCACTCTTGAATTATTCCCAAAAATAACACCAATAAGTTGTAGTCATCATGACAACCAGTGCTGAGTGAGCATTGCCAAATTTACCATCAAATGTTAGAAAAACGGGCTTTTACTTGAAGAAAAGTCTATTTACCTATTAAGGATCAATTTTTACAGTAACTTTAAAAAAAGTTAAAATACTTTTGGTTACAAAATATTATTTTCAGCAGTTGTTATTTGACCTTTCCTTTTGGTTACACACAGAATAAAAAACAGGGAAACGAAGCCACAGAGTTAGAAGGACCAATGACTGCTTATGACGTCGGAATGTTGACAGTTGGTGAGGAGTTTAATAGTTATTTTCAGCACTGCAACCAAGTCAATGTTTCTGCAAGAACAAGACAAGATAAAAAGTCATTTTTTTTCACAAGTGAAGCTTGAAGTCCTTTTTTCAGGCCTTTGTGATGTCTCAAGGTGTACCTTGCATTGGGGAGATGTTAATTTTAATAATGGGATTTTGCCGGCCCGCCGACCCCAGCAAGCTTGGTGGTTGAGTGGTGTAGACATCTGCACTAGTAAGCTGGAGGTCGTGGGTTCAAGTCTCACCTGAGTAAGCTTATGAATTTTTTCGCAAGCTCTCGGACAAACACTGAGTATACAGTGTTTATAAGTATATCTTTTTGATGTCATAATTGACATGGTACAGCCACACCTTTCCCCCAAATTCTTGACATTTGTTATTAATAATGAGTCCCATGATATTTTACCAAACAGGTCTGACAGGTTCACCTATGTTTTTTCTGTCATAATAGACTCATATTTCTAATGGTTTTTGCTGCCATTGTCGCTGTTACTGCCATTGACAGTTGGTTTCTCTATGTTTGCTTGTGTAGATATTCCATGTTTTCACTCATGGACAGAATCCAAGTCAGTGGATTTCTATCCTGTTTGTCTGCCTTTCAGGTATTTTAATGTTAACCTTGGCTCTCTTCATGTCTGCTCGGATGGGTATCTATCAAGAAACACTCTATCAGGAATATGGCAAGCATCCAAGGGAGGCATTGTTCTATTCTGTAAGTTGACATCCTGGATTGAAAAAGACCATATATGCCAGAGTTAGAGTCCCAGAACATACGTAATAAAAAACTGCTGCAAACTGCTTGCCGACGTGACAGTGACCTAAAATACAAATCAGAATATATGGAAGACCTGATGTTTTGATCCCAGCAGAATCTTTCTCAAAGGTAATGACAAAGATTTTGCCAGGATTGAAACGTCCGCTAGGACCAATCGGTAATGCCAAATTGGTGATAAAAACCTCATGTCATTTTTTTGGCGCTATAATTGTAGCAAAATAGACAAGCTCCTTCCCACATCAGAGGGTTTAATTAACGAAGTGGACTTGGGGGGCACTATCCAAAATGATCATCTTGAGCATGAAGCCCAGTTCTTTTCTGCATTATGGAATGTTGTCATTCTTTCCATGCATACATACATTATTATGCCATTACCTCTTGTCTCCATGTAATGTAATTCTGGTTCCAATCTGACACAGTTACTAAAAAAAGAAACAAGTATGAACCACCCTGAGGAGGTGATTTGCTATATGACTTCATTTGATTGTTTTCTTGTGACAGCATGCACTGCCCCTTATAGGTTTTGCAGTGCTAGGAAAGGACATCTACAATTATGCAGTGATATTTTCAAACTCAGGTATGACAATCTCAGTTACACTATCTAAGCTTTCATCAATTTGCACTAAAAACATCCCTTCTAAAGCAATATTATTTCCATCATTTCAGATAATAGCACAATAAAAAACTTTGTACATTAATTCTAGTTTAATTACAAATGTTGTTTATAAGCCAACAAAAACCATGTTTTATAACCCATGCTGTTTTACGTACTGAAACTTACATGGCAATGTTGAATTCATTTGGCGGTTGAAGTAAAGGAAATTTATATTTAAGTTTTGTTCCTTAAATAAGTGAGAAACTTTGGATGAGACAACAAAACTAAAGTACCGGTACAATCAGGAAACTGGTTATTTATTGGAAAATACAGTAAGTGCATTTCTAGCTTGAGTTGAAAGCAAACTTGAAATGTTAAATTACATTTCAGAAATATGTTCATGGCAGTGCTATTTACTAACAATGAATTTCTGTTTTGTATACAGAACCGCTTGGAGTACCTGTCATAGGTGTAATGGCACCAAAGATGTGGCTGTATTTGACAGGAAACATAATAACACAATATCCTTTTCATAATTCATTACCCTTTCCTCTGTTAATTTTTTTTTTGGGGGGGGGAGGGGTTTGCAATGCCTACATATACCGCTGTTGTACTAAAGTACTTTTGGATGAGCACAATTACAAAAAGAAACTATTTTTGGAAAATTAACCCAGAAGGGTTCAACAATTTTATAAAATTGTATATTGTTGTGCAAAAATTCTGTGTGGATCAAAACATTAAGCTCTCTCAAATTTATTGAAAAAATACCACAATTTTAACAGTTCATTATGAGCACTGAACCTAACTACAGAGGGCTATTTTAGTAAATTGGATCAGTTAATAGTCGAAAGGCAATGTACTGGCTTGAACAATCAAGTAAAACATATGAGCAGTGCACAGTTGCCTCTGATGGTATTTTAACAGTAAAGTATCCATAATAATCCATGCAACAAAAGATGCATGCAAAATAATGTTGACCAGTGCTCTGAAATATTGATTACTGCAAGCAGTGCACCTGTACCTTCAGGCTTCAACCTTTAACCATCTTTGTCTGTGGTTTATTCTGGTGCTTGTAAAAGAATTGTTGGTGATTTTTTTTTATTCTGTCTAGTTCAGTTTGGAATGATCAAACACTAAATTCTTTGAATAGCCAGTTAAGTACATACACTCAACACGGTGCCAATTACCCAAAACATTCAACCATGTTTACTGTCTAGTTCCCTAACTCCATCTCTTACATATGTGTGCATTCGTGGTGTCTTCATACTGACAACAGAGTGTCCATCCCTTATCGTCACTCTTGTTGTCACTCTACGCAAGTTCTTCAGTCTGGTCTTCTCCATCTTGTACTTCAAGAACCCCTTCACTTTCTACCACTGGATGGGCACAGGGTGTGTATTTGCTGGCACTCTGCTGTTCACCGGTGTCTTCCACATGGCTTGGGATGTACTATTCCCTCCGAGCAAGGCCAAGAAAGTAGAATGAAGAATCTTGGATAATTCAGAGACTCTTTGTGCAGTTTCAAAATGCATGCTTTGATTATTGACATGTCTATTGACATATTTAACATAAGGTTTCATGTTTTGATTTCATGCTCCCGGTGTTTCTGTAACCTACAGTGAGTTTACAACTTGTTTATTTATGCGTCCATTCTTCATGCTCCAGTGTATGTACACAGGAGCTTAGTACTATCTTACCAATGTGTCTTAATGGCTGCAGGATTGAGACTTAAGTGTCTTGGAGTGGTCGTAATTATGTTTGTGTTTCTTGGTTATACACTTTAAAAACAGTGCAATTATGCTTCTTTCCATCTTGTGAGGCAGTTGTCCATGGAACTTGATAATAAAATTACTCTTATGCATTAGTATGCATGTATACACATAGGAGTTATGACTGTTTGACAAATGGTGATGTGGCATGAGTTTAAGATTTCTAATAGTTTGGAATGGTTCTTTGAAAGGGGTAGTTCATAAGGGAAGTGTTCAGGGACAGATGTTAAAAAAATTTTTTGGACAGACAAGTGAGGATAATGAAACCTGGACAGATGAGACAAACAGGAGATAGAAGTAGTATTTGAAATCACTGCTTATGTAGACATTCAATTATTTGCCTATGCAAGTACTCATCTGTATTTAATTTAGATAACTAGATCGGGTTTGGGATTCATGCTAGTAATTATTTGAAATTCTGCATTCGAAAGAATGTATCTAATGATGTTACTGAAACAGCTTTTGCTTGGTTGTAGTTTGCATGCACAGTTGACCTCAGGTTAGTCAAAGAGGTGGTGCTTTAGGACGTAACATAAGGCAGGTGGATTGTTATTTCGGGATAATCATTTTAATAGTTTTTATTTTCTGATGTTTACTGGTTTCGGTATTAAATAAAAGAGTAACCTAGAATTTTTTGGAGTTGAAGAAAGCTACACTTAGTGCCTGCGATTTTATCAAGTGACATTTAGGCTTGATCCATGGTTTTATATAATCAGCCTAAAGAAATTAAGGATGGTGCAGTAACCTGTTAATTAATCATCAACAATCATGGTGAACCAACAGGTGACCACCAACAATTAATTGTCATGATGTGTGAACATTGCTTTTCCTTGGTTTACCAGAAAGTGTGCTCAATTGTACAGAACAAGGTACTGCAAGCCTGGCTGCCTTGTGCTGAAACAAGACAAAGTTGTGTGAATCCTTTATGTTTGGACATTTCTTGAGTCATGCTTTTGTTTACCTCAGGTTTAACCACTTGCTGCCGGGTGTTTTTAAAAATGCAGTGCACATATACAGGAGATTTTCAAGATTTTCAGTTTTCGAAATTCTTTAAAAATTTATCAATTCCTTTAATGGACGTTCACACCCACACGAATGACTGTTTGGTGGCTACTTTAAGCTGACAGACAACCTTCATTGACTCCTGAGTATTTCAGCCAGGCCTGCTGCCCTGTAAAGAGAGCCCAGAATTGTGAGGTGTTGAGTAATTCCCTTTGCCCCCAGTGAATGTGAGTGGCGTCTTTTCAAACGCAGCTGGATTAGCTTGCAGTGGTGCTGTGTCACTCATCAATGGGGCCCTGGAGCACTTTTGTCCACGATGCTAATCCGCAGGTGCGCTATGCCTAAAACAGTGGTATACTGTTTAAACACAGTGATGGATTACCTTCCAAAATGCAAGTCGAAAAATGATGGCAATTCCCAGCAGCAGGTCTTCTGTTACATGGACCAGCTTTTTTGTCCCATTTCGGACACCCCGGCTCTGCG
This sequence comes from Acanthaster planci, assembly GCF_054643075.1. Taxonomy (NCBI): domain Eukaryota; kingdom Metazoa; phylum Echinodermata; class Asteroidea; order Valvatida; family Acanthasteridae; genus Acanthaster; species Acanthaster planci. The sequence continues at coordinate 30,599 of NW_028257704.1, read as the reverse complement.
TATAAACCCATGGTACTCAAAACGGGGTTCCCTGGCAGCAAGTGATTAATGAATACTAAAACACATAAGACAGACCAATTGATTCAGGGCTCGTAGCAAGCAGTTTGTAACACTGTTGAGGTTGAGTGTGTTCTGGTCTACAACTTGCATTATATATTGAGTGGTGTGCAATCTCATCTCTATGCATGATAATTAGGACTATTGAATATGGTTCACATACCATAGACATTGCTATCAGAGTGTTTCATAAACATGGAGTAAAACGGTAGAACAGAATTTTGAGAAATTAGTTAATTCTGTTATTCCCTTATCAATGGTATTTATTTCATATGAGATGTCATTTTTTAAAGTGTAGCAGTTGCTATGTAGTTAGTATGTGAATAGAGGGATATTTACTCACCTGAACCAAGGCAGAATTGTCTTCTGTGACTTCTTGTCTTGGACTAGGGATTAGGGAATGTCAGTAATTTTTTAAAAGAAATTTTACCTGTGATAATTATCTTTCGAGATTTAACAGAACAAATAGAGCGTACATAAACCATGTTTGCAGCCAGAAAAAAGTCTCTATAGACTCTTGAATTGGATCTAAATAATCTGATCTTTGCCCTGGTGTCACCAGAAATCTTTCAAATAGGTCTTGTGCAAAATTCAAACTTTGCACAAAATATCAAATTTCATTGCCATTTGTGGCCTTTTGGTCTGAAAAATATACCCAAATTGCAAGATCTGCCTGATTTATTTTCACTTGTACGAAAAGAGATACATACCAGGATAGATAAGTGATGTTACAAGTTTTAAAAGCATGTAAAAGTTAAGTTTTGTAGTAGTTATTATTATTTTTTGTTTATTGTTGCTTACTTGAGAAAGAAAAGAAATTAAGAGACACTTTGTCTAGCGAGGGCGCTACTTCAAGTGACGAGCGCAAAATCACCTTTGGATCGATGGTACCCGCACTTCGTTGATTGCCATAATGGCATGCACCAGTTAAATCAACGTAATTCGCTAGGCGTCGTGGGTCTGTTGTTCGAGTGGTTGTCAACTATTTCAACGGGGATTTTAAATGATTTTGTGGAAATTTTTGAATGCCACTGTAAACTGGTAAGTAGCCTCTATAATGAAACCTTTTGGAAGTTTACTAGTGCTATCGTGTAGGTGTGACAACACGGCTTTGAATTTCTATGTGCACTGTATGCGCAAGTGTTAAGTACCTGTACACCGCTTGGCCAGCTGACATGACAGAGCGCCAGGCTGGCACTGTGGCAGTAGTCAAAAGGGAGTGTGGTCTTGAGAACTCCGTGCGACCTTGGAGGTAGGAAAGAGGAGATAAGGTTTACGTGGCGTAGTAACGCTTACATTATACCATTGAAAATTGTGAGAATTTTGCTTACCCACACCCATGTCCACAACTGGCTGCCCAGCTCAACCAGTCAGGCCTGGTAGGTCAGTTTATGTGATGCTGTTACGCCCCAACTATAGTTGGGCCCGTCTCAACTAGAGTGCTACAATTGGGCCGGCCCAACTACAGCAGAGAGGTCCTGTGTGCATGATCATGATGTGCCCAGCATGTGCCAAAGTCATATTGTTTACACATGTCATGTCATTTTTCATAGGGCTAAGTGCCACATTTTTGATGAATTGTGTCAAGTCTGAGACACATTGACTTGGATAATGTTGAGACATTTCCCAGAGACATTGGTCAACAGTAGTTGGGCCAGCCCAACTGTAGCACTACAGTTGGGACTGTCCCAACTATAGTTGGGACTTATGCTATAGTTGAGGCGTAACAATTCTACTTCCATGGTCAGTTGAAAGGTAATCGTCAGCAGTGCAGCAGCTTCACCAATTACAACATGGCTCCCATCCCTTTCTATTCAGTTTCCTTTCGCTCTCAAATGAAAGAAAAATTTCTTTTGGTTGAATGGTGTGTTGAAGACGTTCACCAACTAGGGGGCCTACAGCTTGTCTCTTAATCTTATTTCACACGGACGGGGACGTTTCATTGGACAATACATTACACATACTGGAAACAGTCATCGGAGAAGTGGAAATGCATTAGCTAGGAAGGGTGTGTGGTGGCCTCAACATGACCAAAAATGTTTGTCAGAAAAAAAATCACAAGCGGATGTAACCTCGAGGACAAAGATTTAATCAGCGGAGATTATTTATAATTTTTTGTCGGGGAGGACTGTGAAACTTACCCCAAAATAGCTCTGGACGATTGAGGCCACACCCCTTGTGATTTATTAAAGTTACCTATGACCTTTTTGTTGGAATGAGGAGTTTCATTATTATAGGTACTGGTAGGCCAACATATAGCATTAAGCAACCACCTTTAGACCTTACTACATAAAGGATGTGGGCCAAGAGAGAAATGGTATTTGTACACTGTATTGTCTAGGAAAAAAAAAAAAAAATTAGTAGTGGTCTTCATCAAATTTACACTTCTCCATGTTTTTGGTAGTTTTCAAGTTATGTCAAGGACAATGGTGGTATTTGTTGAGGGATATGGGACTTTTTGTCAAAGGGATGTCATGGAATAGTAACTTGTCTAAAGAATATGACAATTAAATTCAGTTTACTTGTAATAAGTAACTTGTAAATAAGTAATGTTTTGTTTCAGTTTTTCCAAGGTTTCTTAACCAGTTAACTGTGGGACTGAACACTTAAATACCTAAAATTGTTCCAGGTATATTGATCATACTTGTGAGTATTAGCATTAGAAACTTGGATCTTCCAAAGCTGGCATAGTGGCAGTTTTCCCATTGTTTTGAGAGTTTTTGCAGGAATGGTTCTTTGGCCGAGGATATTAAGGAATCCAGTTTTTTGGCACCAGAAATTACAATTGGACTTCATGATTATTGGTACCTGGTACCGGTACATGTACGTGACTACAGCAGTGGTCCCATTTGTATTTTGTAGGTCATAAAGTTTATAGAAATTTACCAGATTGAAGGAATGTTGCTCCCTATGTACATGTACATACATGCATGTACCAGTACCTGTGTACATGTATGTCATTTGAATGAAAGTCTATACCCAGCCAGAAATGAGACCGAAGAAGACAGAACCTGTGTGTGTAGCAGTGCTACATGCTACACAGCATGTTTAGTCGGGTGATATGCAACAGTATATTTAATGAATAAATAGAATTTTATCCTGGCTATGTTAAAAAACTTGTAAAGATTTAGTAACTTTAACATGTTCAGTAACATACATGTACATGTACTTGATGTACAATTGTGCACTGTCCAACCAATGGCTGTCATTGTGAATGTGGACGAAAGCATAGCATTAGCAACTGATGGTAAAGCACATTGTTGAGGGCTTCTTGGCCACACGCACATCACGACATGACATACATATTTACATGTAGGTCATGCATGTAAACCTCCCATTATGAACTGCCTACCAGTACATGCACATGTCTGTGGACCGTGTCCATTGGCAATCCTTCAATCACATTGATTTTCAAGAACTCTTAGTCTTGTCAGCAGTTTTGTGTATGTGAGTTTGTTTCTGCATTCAATTGGGGACCTTGAACAATAGAGGACAATAAGGTCCCCGATTGACAGAGGGTCCCCGATTGACAACTGTGTACAAAACATATGGGTGGTCTTCTAAAAAAGTTAAAGTACAAACAAAAGAGGAACAATAGGGGGTCCCCAGTTGCAGGCAAATACACACTTGTGGGTGTCTGTGTGACTTTCCTGACCATCCATGTACCAACACATATGTACAGTGCACAGCCACTTTGGGTACATGAAGATATTGGATCCATTAACATTACCTGTGTACATGTTCATCTGATTTAATGCATGTTGGGTCATTTGCATAATGCGTATCAAAGCCACCAAAGGAATTGTCCATTGAAATGCCTTACAAAATATCACAGTCTTCTCTGGACATACTGTTACTGCATGTGATGTCGTCAATATGAAATGTGCTGTCAATAAATTACAGTCAATCGTTTTTACGTTCTACTGGTAGAGTGCTGATGTAACTTGCATGTGAGGCATGCTTTTACGTACATGTACATACATGTTTGGATTTAATGCAGATTAATTTGTTTTGATTATAGTTATTAGTTAAAAGTGTATGCCTTATAACAATAAATGTGCATAAGAATGACATATAATTCACATGTACTGGTACGTGTAGATGAGTCATCCTGTTCACCCAATACATACATAAAGATGTACATAGTGGAACATTATTTAAACAGTCTCAGCACATACCGGTTCATGTATACACATGTGAGCATACATGTACTTTGTACAGGTACACATGTATGGTATAGAACATGAAATGGCCCCACCTTTTCTCTGAAACTCACCAAGAATTTCAAATTTCAGTTTGACAAGATAAATACCGGTACCTGAAATGAATCTTCCCTGTCTGCTGTTCAGTTTGTTTTAAACAGAACAATATAGACTACAATTTTCTCTCTGACAAGGATGTAATTTACGCTTCAAAACTATTTTCAAAATCCTGATCCATTAATGTGATCAGGATACATGTGACTGCTGACAATTCCTGAAGTTTTTGCAACCCTCTAGAGTCAATACCAAGAAAGGCAGTGTAAGGTTTCTTTTTGTTTATTTACCACATTTTACCACATAAACGTTAATGCCAAAAGTATATAAAATGAGTCCAGCAAAGACATTTACAACTGCATACTGTCCATGTTTGGCTGAGATACCAGCTGTTGTACTGAACTTGGCTTTCTGGGGGAAATACACACACACTGTACAAGGATATGTAGCATAACCATTGAGCCACACAGATTCATGACATGAAGGCTGCTCATCAGGTGCATGAGGCTTCCACAAATTATTCTGTCTTTGCAGAAGGTCAAATTAAAAATAGCAAGCACACACTGTCTCTCTAGGCCATGGAACCTCTAGGATAAACATTGCTAAGACACTGTTATTTATTGACTGGACCCACTGTGGTGCATGTTTGTGAAGTACATGTACATGTAATAGTAGTTAGAATTAGATTTGTGTTTGCTGACAAATGAAAATTGAAGAATAATACCAGTACTGGTACATGTAGGTTTGCGAAAAAGAAGTGCTTTTCTACTAAAGCTGACATTTTTAGACATGTACAGTGTACAGGTACTGTATCTTAGTCAATTCTCATTTAACCTCATTTCTGACAAGGTTGTACCATACAGTTAAATCTGTGTAAATTCTGTCATGTACATGTACCGGTACATGTATGTTGACTGTTTTCCAGTTAGGGATCTGTGTCTTTTTTAAAATGTAATTAGACACTTTTTTACTTCAGCTTCGTAATTCCAGTACTGTGATCTTTATCATTTGGCAATGACTGAGAGAGGAATTGGTATACTGGTACATGTAGTTTGAGCCCTTCTGCTGTGTAACATTGAGTCATTGACTTGTGCCATCAAGCTCTGGATGGCCACATCATCTGTTTGCACAGAAGTTATTTTTTGTGAGTCAGAAGAACTCCCAGGCTCCCAAATCCCAGTTTTGAAAGTTGTTTGACATGCCAAGGAATGTTAACACCATGGGATTGCTTCATAGTACATTTACATGTACTTGAAGGATCATGTAATGTTCAATAAAATGAGCGTGGAGTCAATGTTTTCAAACGCATTCTTTTAGAGAAATAAACAAACTGAAGCTTTACAGACTAAAAGTACATGTACAAGTTTCACTCTCTCAGTTTTTGATCAAATCATTTACATATAGACATGTACATATGTGTACATGTACATGTACATGTAAGTGAGCTAGCATGGAATTCCAGAGTGATGATGGTCCCTAATGCTGGTTTATTAGATTACCAGGTGACCTTATCCTGTCCTGAGCTTGTCTGTATAATTCTTGCCAGGTCTCTGTATCCTTGACCTCTACACCTGCTGTCTTTTTTCCTTATTTAAGATTACTAAAGAGGCTGTCCCTCCTTGGTTGTAATCTTTGACTTGTGCAGGGTGTGTCGGTCAAGTCACAGGACAAGTGTAGGACAAGTTATTGTGTCAGCACTCTTTGATGAGAGAGATCAAATTAAGAATTACACTGCATGTCAAAAATTTACATACAGGTTAATTACAAATCCCTCCCCATCTTCTTCCTTTATCCCACCCCTTACATGTACGTCCAGTATTTATGGTCACTTTTTCAGAAACCAACAGTTGACCTTCTATTCATATACGTGTATTTTAGCAGGAATGAAAAAAGTGCTGACACTTGTGCAGTTGTCAGTGTTCTGGGATTGGCGATTTTTCACTGCATTTCCCCTTGCCTAAATGTTTGTTATATACGTGCAATTCATAAAACATATTACAGGGTGTATGCGTTAATGAAATCAACATTGCCACTTTCATAATTGGTTTGGTTGTGAGTGGAAATGCCGATTATGCAACCATTCTTGAATAGAAACTTGAGCACTTTGACAGGTCTTCAGACAGTGTGTGAACCTGAGCACAATGATGCTGCTTACAGCAGAACAGCGAATCTTTGTGGTGCAGACTTGCATGTATAACGAACACAGAGGTTTTCAGCCAAATACCACATGAGACATTGAGGTCCACTGTGTTAGAGGGGAAGGGGTCACATGGAGGGCATTGGACTATGAAAAAGAAACTGTCTTGACTGGATCAAAGGGGAAAAAATGCAGACAGGAAAAAAATGATTCAGTGTTAATTTTGTCCCATATCTTAGTGAGCCATCCCTAATTACATTGTATACACGAACACCTAAAGTTCAACACATCGGTGCTCAGTGACGAGTAAACGGTAAAATCATGATTGAGGCTTCATTGAAAAGCATTCGTTCTCTACTTTAAGATGATAACAAGTTTCCTGCTAGAAGTTGTGTAGCTTTGCCTCTGTAACCATTTCAAGTTGGGTTTCCTATTTTTGCTACACCTTGTATATGGATGATACTGACCATTTTTTGAACACATACCGGTATAATACAAGTTCATGTGTGCACCTGCTTCACTCCTCCAAGTACAGTGATGCACAAACACCTGCAGATCCAAGAGGTACCGTATAATTGAGACAGGAAATATTCACCTTCATCCCAGGACAATCCTGGCAAATTAAGTTATCATGGAGCCATGTCCCAACTGCTTTCCTTTCCATCTAAAATTGCTTTGCTGGCAGTTGTAAATTGGTTTAGTGTTACCATTCCCTGGTAAATCTGCAACCTTAGATGCGAGTCCATGTATGTATACACGTACATGTAGGCCTGCATGTACATGTACTGGTACCCCACGTACCGCAGAATGATAAGGCATGAGGGTGGCGTGATGATGGTGTGAATTCTGACGCGCCATTTCTTTACAGTATCACTTCATTAATGTCCATTCGTCAGTCCTTTTGCAGACATTAAGGTTTTAGGATGCGAATGAACTTCCTTGCATGTACATGTACGTGTACATGTACTTACGAAGCACCAATGTAACAGGGCTATTGTTGTGTGTTGAATAGAAAATGTTCACTGCAAAGGTACTCTACATGTTCTGATACAGTTGCATAATTCTTTTGCATGCGCTGGGTACCGTACTTTCCGTGTACCTGTAATGTTTTTGTGGATTCAGAGCCTCGTAAAATTTTTCTGCAGAGTTGAAATTTATAAAAATTTATGTAACTATTGAAAAATATGTTTCTTAAGTGTTACAGGTCAGGATATTTTTCATTGCCATATTTGATAATTTTGATTCTTACATGTATGAAGGGGACAGCTCATTTGTACCGGTATACTTACAGTACATGTACATGTACATACATACAATGTAAATGTAGGAAGCCACTTTTACATATATTTTGCCATCCTTTATAAAATGGACAAAAATGTGCATGATGGTGCATGAGGAGTACATGCATATGTGCATGCCCATCTTGGTCTGATTGAGCCTGCATGCACACATACATGTACGTTACATGTATACATATACAATGTACATGTACATGTATGGTACATGTACATGTATGGCCTGTAGACATGCCATTATGGGTCAGCAGGTGGAATTCCTAGTTGTTTCAAACATTCAACCATCCACGTACTATATTCCATTGTTCATGTACAAGCATGTGTACATTCATACATGTACATTGTGCAGTGCCCTACAACTTAAGGATGAAGTGAAATTACATGTAGAAGAACAACACTTGGGCAAATTGTACATACAGGTAATCTTTTTTGTACATGTATCATACATGTACATGTACATGTACCTGTTTGTTCAGGCTTTATAGCTCCATCTACACTTTAAGCCGTGACCTGATGTCAATCTGGTCCTGGCAATTTTTACCAAAACACACAATTGTACATGTGCATGTAGTAGTAGTAGCCCTAATAATCCCAAATCCTCCTATTTCAATATGATTTTACATACATCCTAGGGGCTAGAAAATATCCCCAATTGAAGGCCAGCTTTTTTCTGTAGCGAGAGGGTTAGCCCTTGTAACAATAGGTCTATGTATGAGTCACTCATACTCAACCATTGTGGCTAGACCAACACCAAGTACGGGTCAAGGACACTGTTGTGATTTGTTTTGATATGGGGACAGGACTCTCTTTTATTTCCTGTCATTTGTTGACTCTGTTGAAGAGTTGGAAGAAAGGCCTGTGATAATTTTTAGTCCAACCATTAGTGACCTTTAATTCTTACCAGAGCTTGTGAAATACATGTATCTAATGTTTTGTCCAGACCCAAAATGAGGTGCAAGACCTCAGAGCTTTTCATGTGGCAGGCTGAGGAACAAATCACATTCTTACAGGAACTGTCTTAGGAAATGTCTGTGTTAAAGGATGTCAGAAGATGTGTGAAAACACTGAGATTGGTTTCATTTTTCAAAAGCAAAAACAAGTTAAACTGTCCTTAAAAACTGAGGGATGTTTGCGCAAATTTTGATGAAGAAAATATGTATATTGTACATTGTACACTGTATGTACTGTGTTGGACACATGTATGGTACTTGTACGTATTTGCACTTGTAAGAATCGGATAAAGAATAGAGAATTACATGAATGCACTGGTGTATAGTTAACATTTATTCGATTATTTAATTATGTTGTTTTTCTTGACTGTACTGTGCCATAAGCGTCTCTTGAGGCGGATACCGAGGCGTTACAAATTTTTGTTATTATTATAGCTGAAATGTAAAACTACCATCTTGTATGTAGTAGGAGTTTCATTGTATGGACAGTGTTCTTATGTAAATTTTCATTGAATTAAGACTTGTGATTGGTTCATGAAAGCCTGTTGGTACATGTACCAGGGGTACATGTACAAGTATGTAAATGTCTTCTTAGACACAAGTCTATGTGCTGACTTTTGAAAACATCCAAATAAAACTTCAAATAAAAAGGACCATGTGTTTCCAATCAAACATTTCATGGAAGTTTTGAGTTGAAAAGTTCATTGGGTCCACGGGTATTTCTGGCACACCGGTGCCTTGGCCAGGCCACTTGAAGTCATGGCCAAATGCACATGTGGGACATGTACCAGGACACTGTACATGTGCGTGGCATTCATGTACACTGTGCAAGATCATTGTTACATGTACATGGGTGGACCTACGAGTACATGTACATGTAAGTACTCTGTCATTCACTTTGATACTTGTCTCTAACATTATGGAAGGACAAGTTACATGTAGGGTACATTTGGGGAAGACGGGACGCGGGGAAGACGTACTGGTAGTCTGTCAAATTACTTTTCATAAATATTGCTGTGGATGTTCAAGCACAGTAAAATTTAATGTAATGGGCCATAATCTTTAGTGTGTCCCGTCTTCCCCTAACATACCCTACATTGTACAACCACATGTAATGATCAGGTGTGTAAACATGCACATACTGGTACCGGTAAAGTTAAAAATTTTAAGACAATACTGTGTACATTTCCGTATATGGGTGTAAATGAACCCTTGTTCCTCAACAGGTACAAGTGCATATGTACATGTACATGTACATGTACCGCCAGGCCTACATGTATGCCCGTCACATTTGTCATTGCAACCTGTGCTGCTGGCAGGTAATTTGCATTTATTCATCACTCTTGGAAATTACCATAGAAATGTGTTCTGAACTTAGAAAATCATAGGCCAGATGTGACAGGGACACGCAAAAAATGGACCTCTACTTTCCAGAATAAGTACACCTGAAGATCACATGGATGATTGAAAGTTTTTGACTGAAGATGTGTACAGTGATCAGACAGTTACAGAATATGTACATGGAACAGTAGAGACTGCTCCATTGACACTTCAAAACTACTGGTATCTCAATGTGAGTTATGAAATTTTGAAAAGCTTCCGGTGCAGCGCTTTCTTTCAATTGTACTCTTTACAGAGGTTTTTTATTTCAACATTTCCACTGCACCTGTGAAGTGACCAAATGTCAAAAAGATGCTTACAGTATCTTCAGATAAATTGTTTAAAACATGCACCTGAACATACATGTCCCGTTATACAGTACATACATCTATGCCCATCACATTTGCCAGTTAATCCTGTTAAACCAGCAACTCTGTAGATAAATTCATTAATTGAATTACATGTACACCCAAGGTGCCATGGCAACAAGGCCAATATTTACATGTACCTTGCATGCATTATACATGTACATCTATACATACTCTACATGTATGTGCATGTACCGGTACATGTACATGCAGGGGTTTAGATAACGCGTGTATTGGCGTAGATGTACATGTACGCTTCCCGACTTGGAAATTTAGTAAAAATACGCAGCATAAAACCTCATGCAGAACATAGAATACAGTTTGCAGTGATTTTTACTACAGAAAGAGTACCATAAGTTTTTGTATTTTTCATGTTGCATCAATTATGCACTGCCCAACAGAGTTATATTTGTAGCGGACGCTAACTAAAACCGGTTTGGTCATGTTCGTCTGTGTACAGCTTTTCCCGCCACTCCATGTATAACTATTATAAATTATTGAGAAAACCCTGAATTGACGGGAAAGACCCAAAGCAAAACGTGTTGTAGACCGAAATGGGCTACTGCGCAGGCATCGTTCTGTACAAAAACCTGGTCACCAGACTCCCCAAAGACACGATGCAGTAAAATTGAGTTCTAGCCCACAAAGACCACACTATTTTCATCGATTTTTGGAAGAATTTTTGGAAAATTTGAGTCAGAACACCTCAGAAAGATTGAGGTTTAGATTATGTGATTGTGTGATTTTTGTCTACGGTGTCATGAGTTCATGGTTATCACTAAGAGCTGTTTTTTTCTGTGGTTTTGCCTCATTATATTTACTACAGCTATGGAACTAACTCACATAGTAATAGTATTGGTACTCAGTTCCTCCACCTCTTAGGGAGTACGGTACTCTCCCTCTCAGGAAGAAGAAGTATTATATTTCCTAAGGCAAAAGGACTAACTCACATAGTATTGGTACTCAGTTCCTCCACCTCTTAGGGAGTACGGTACTCTCCCTCTCAGGAAGAAGAAGTATTATATTTCCTAAGGCAAAAGGACTAACTCACATAGTATTGGTACTCAGTTCCTCCACCTCTTAGGGAGTACGGTACTCTCCCTCTCAGGAAGAAGAGTACAATACATAATACACATGTACATGTATGTACTGAGGGCAAAAGAGTAGGCTTCTGTACTCTACCGGTACTCTAAGCAAGGACATGGGTATTGTACTCATGGCGTGAAGAAAATTATCTAAACCCCTGTACATGTACTTCACTTGAGTGAGTAGATACCGGGTACATGAACATAAACATGTACATGTAGATTGCCATTTGCATACAAATGTACACTGCAACTCCAATTCTTAACTTTAATAGTATAAAATGATTTCGTGTGTAAACATAATTGAAAACATCTTTGAATTCTCTCACATTTGATTTCCCAGTTTGCCAATACAAGTAGAGACAGACTTGTGCATAGAGCCAATTGGTAATTGAGGCATTTGACAGCAGGTGATTGATTTGTCCCAGCTACCCTTTTGAACAACATGTACATGTACAAAAATATGTATCATTAAAATCCTCAGTGATTTCTGAATATGAGTGCCTTTTCCATTGTTAAAATTCAAATTTTTTTCACCAATTTGTAAACACCTTTAAGAATGAGCACACGGTACATTCCGTTTAACATTAAAACTATTTTAAAACTGTGTCTCAGTTTCCTGATTCATATTTCATTTTTTTAAAGCCGTTATTCAACTTTCCGGTATTACGTACTTTGCCAATGGAATATGGAAATTCCCAACTCTTTAGTGATGTCATTGCCAAAAATTTCTGATATCATTTTGTATGGTGCATGTACCAGTAGATTTCTGTCAAAATGTGGCAGTAGCACTGACTGAAGCATTATGTTATGCAAACTCATTTTTCACATACATGTACATGTACCAGAAGGCTACTGCCTAAACCAAAGAAAAATTATATTTTCCCATGCGTTACTGCCCTGACCAAAGTACATTTTATCATGGCGGTAGTTAAAGCCCAGATGTTGACATACTATACCGGTACATGTACACTGTACGTTGCTCAATCCAGAGGAAAAGAAACACCAGATGGTCTTACCAGTCTTATTCATTTCTAAATTTCCATTCCAGGAGCAAATAACATGTATGCAGTAAACTGACTAATATGTTGTTTGTTTATATTATAACGGTTTCAAAAACTGAAGTTCCAAAATGTACATGTATATGAGATTTTGTACAATCTGGGCTGGATTCTCTCCACTGGTTTTCCCTTGTACCGGTACATTTTCATTAGTTTTTGTTTAAAATCTTTTCTGAACTTCTACTTTACTTGTATTTTTGTAAAACCCTACAACTCTCGTTTTTAATTATACATGTATTATAAATGACCACTAGTTGTCAAGTAATGAGAGTTCAGGCTTTTCGCAGCACTAAATTTCATTCTCTAATTTAACCCTAACAGTCCCAAATGCTACAAAGTACTACTTAGTAGTAAAATGTAGTACTCAGCCCTTTCGCATGTAAGAGGACATGACATTATTATTCTAACAGCCATAAAATACAATAGAGCAGACAATGTACCATACAGTACTGTGGCACTATGAATGCATGGTTTTATTGTTCTCTGTATGAGTAACAATGGAATAAACCTAGCCAGAAATTAGGGGTGTGCATTTGCGGGTATTTTTAGAACCGGGTACCCGTTTTCTGTTGACATCGGGTACCCGGGTACCCGGAAAAGAGATCGCCTAATAACAAATGGCATTGCGCGCAACCCGGTGGATCATGTGCCCGAAACACGGTTCTTTTTGGTACATACGAAGCAAGCAGAACATTGTTCTAAACGTCGGAGTTTATCCCTCCTACCTTTTTATCAAACGAAATTGTTACCTTCAGTTTACAAATTTTTTGTGGGTGTATGAAACAGAAAAACAAATCTTCACGGGAAACGTCAGAAAAAAGAACAGAGCTGCAAACCACCTACATGATATACGCACCTGCAAACGCTCAAAGGAAATGTCCCGGATGCTGCATGACCACGGACACGCGGAACGCATGTGACGTGCACAAATGGTGAGCGCTGGTCGTGTCACGTGCGGACCAGATCAGTGCTATGTACGTCACGGGTTAAAAGGCTTAAAGTTTTATGTACAAAAATACCACCGTAACTCGAACAATGCCCACACGATTACATCCACTTATTTTGAAGTTTCTGATTCAAAAAAACGCCACCAAAATGCTTCAAACGGCGTTGAAAGAATCGGAAGTCTATATAGGGTCAGGAGTCATCGCAAGTTCATTTCTTTTCTGACGAGGACCAGCACGTTGCATAAATCAACGTAGCTGCAACTGTGTAATCCTGGCTTTCAAGACGCTGAAACTAACCTGATTGCAACGCGGGCCCAATTGTAGTCCCCTTCAGGCGGTCCAATCGCTGACACTGCAGCAGCCATGTGACCATAAAAAGAAAGGTCATGTGACCACACATAAGGAAGCCCAAGTGAAAAAATAGCAGCGCTTCATGTTGTTAAATGACTAAGCGATACGAAAGTTTTGCCACACGAAGGTACGTACCACGATGAAGTGGTTTAGTTTTATAAATACTTTTTCAGGATAACTCCATTCCCCTGAGGTTCAAATTGTCGAGATTTTAATGCATAAGTACTTTGACAAGTGATATTTGATTGACCGACTGTATTATGACTTGCACCTGTCAACATTTCCTTTTTTTCGAATGAAAAAATACTTGGATTTGAAATGCTTCAGTACATACAAAAAAAATCATTCCTGCTTTTTTGGTCAATTCCTCATCCACAGTTCCGCAGAATCACTGAGGAAATTCAAGTTGCTTTAATTTAAAAATAATTTTGAAACGGAATATTTCTTGGTATAAAACTTAACTAAACTGGTTCTCTGACTCTTTGGGTTTGTAGCGCACATTTAGTGCTTTGATTATAAAAAGAGGCCGATCAACCGCACAATTTGTGCGTGATCGCTACTTACCGCACGCGGCGTGGAGTCCCAGTACCGCAGGAATATTACACAGTCCGCTCTCGCTTCGTCGTCAATCCCGACATAACGTAATTTTCATTCATATTGTTTTATTTGACAAAAATACTCTTTATTCAAACAGTAAGCACTACTTATTCCGCACAAAAGTCATTTAGGCCGACAGGGTTTGATAGTTACAAATACAGTCATGCAAGTGTACATCAACAGCGCTTCCCCCTCATAAGAAAAACTCCTTCGGTCTCTTGTTCATATAGGTTTGGTACAGTCATTTTCCTAGTTCCGGATCGCGAAAATTATTCAGTAAGACTGCAGCTGAAAAATCCTCAAATTCGAGTGAAATATGGTCAGAAGTCAACTTTGTGTTTTGGATATACTTCAATTTTTTTTTTCAAAATCTAAGCTTTTACATTTGGACTCACAGGATCGATCGACGAAAGTGATGATGACACCTTTCCTAGTTCTGGATCGGTTTAGGATCGAGACAAAAACGTCTTCACAAATGAAAAGTAACCACACGAAAAATCCATTTTCAGCCAAAATCATTGTAAAAAGTTGCTTTTCTAATAGAGAATCTTTTAATTTTGAGAAAATTAGATGAAAAATAAGAATTCCAATGAATTAAAAAGGTAGAAATTGCGTAAGGTTTGACTCGACTTTTAAACTGTAGAGTGAGCTATCAACGTTATCCTCCCCGCGCCGCACAGTTGACGAACCCATTACGTCACATACATTTCTGCTGCGCCCGTGTAGTTGAGTTCGCAACGACTTTGCGTGGTAACGCCGCGCGATCCGAGAGTGGGGAAAAGCTTGTAGTTTTCGCTAAATTAACAAAAGTCATTTTGATTAAGCAGACATTAGATGCAAAGGTTTATATGACTATTCAATTTAAAGAAATATTTAAAATCACACGTAGCGAGTGACCTATCGCCCGTGAATTTTAGTGGTTTTTTCGCTCTTGTGAACTAGGAAATTCCGGAACTAGGAAAGCGACTTGCGGTACAATGGGTGGAGTGGGTAACAAAATTAGCTGTCGATCTCCGAATTCAAGTTTCATGTATGACCACGGGACCGGGTTTTCATCGGCACGGTGGTTTTCCATGAAGTCTGTCCTTCAGTAAGAAATTTCACAGACATTTTATGCATGAATGTTTGTTCCTAATTTATTTACTTTTTTACGGGTACCCGGCCCGGAAAAATGGAACCGGGTTTTGAAATCGACGGGCGGGTACCCGGGTACCCGGGTACCCGGCACAGGCCTACCAGAAATAGTAATTTGTAGCGCTAGGTCCTTCAGGCTCAGAGTGTTACATAGTATTTTGTAGTACTGAGTACTTTAGGCCAAACAATGCCCGGAACTGTTAGGGTTAAACATAAAAAAATGGCTGTCCATGTGACATACCTGTACGCGTATACACATACATGTATATATGTTATATCTGTCCATGTGACAAATGTGATGTATTTCCAGTGACAAACCTTACATGTACATGTACCTTGTAATTTTGTATTTGTAATAAATTTCAGTGTTTTATATACACATTGTTTTTCTGAGATTATGAAAGTTTATAAAAGTAAACTTACAAGAGTATTTAATACATTGCAGGTACATGTACATGTAACTATCAATCACATTTTGAATTTAGTTGTCATATTTAAGAAGCAAAGTGTCTGTCCATGTGACAAACATTGTATCTTCAAGAATAGACTTCCTATAACTTCCTAAATATTGCTCAATTTGTGTTTACCTTTCTGTGGGTAACAATCAGAAATAGTGAAGACATGCACAAGCAGCAAAAAATGGCAAAATTTTACATTTGGAAATTTGTATTGTGTGCCACATACATGTAGCTGTATCTTTTTAGTGTGGACAAACCCACATCTGTACGCGTACCAGTACATCAATTATAATTCAGCTTGGTTTATTTGCTGTCAATGTTTCAGCAGTATTGATTCAAAACATGACACATATGGTACCCCGTTCAGGAAGGACACACACAAAAAAGGTAATTTCATGTCTAATTCCAAAGCCAATGAGATAGCAGTGCACAAACAGGTCTTTGCTGTTTGCACAGCCTGGGTAATGGTACTAATTAAATAGTGTAGGCTAGGAAGGAGGTCTGCTAACTCATTTCTCATGCTTGGACACGGAGTGAAGGAAGTGAGATACACGTACCGGTATGGTGCATGTACCGTAATTTTAGGCAATCTCAGATCAGGGATTGAGGGTCCGACAGCTAAATCCCAGGGCATGATTGCAGAGGTTCTCTGTGTGCTTTGTACAACAAAATCTTCAAAACACTGAAAGAAATTTTTCACATGACCGGTAGCTTACAAATTGCAAGTTAATGTGTACATGCACGTGTACATGTACATACATGTACTAATACATAAAGTACATTGTACCATGCATGCATACAATGTATATCTCAAAACAGTAAATTGGCTCCTTGGATCTGTATGTTTTCATAAATTATACATGTCAATGTACCGGTACATGTACCGGTATGTCAATAGCTATTGTCTAACCCTGCTAGTAAATACACTGTGCAAATACAGGTACGCACATGTGCATGTACATGTACATTTATGTACATGTACATGTGTGCACGTCACTAACTTTCAGATCACTGGAGAAAAACATTGTTTTTACTTCTTTGAAGGAAAACTGAAGTGCAGCATGTGCATGCACATGTATCCAGTTAATCAGCATGTGGGTCATTTAGAAGTGTATGAAAACATGTACCATGTATGTACGTACACGTACACAAATGAAAGCTGGAAATCTCTGAAAGGAGTGCTTTCATTCACTATGTACACTACAATGCACTTTGTGATGTATGGTTCACCTACATGTACAATATAAGGATTTTGACACAGCTACTCTTTAAAAACTGGTATTACAAGACTGTCAGATCTGCCTGTCATTCCTGGCATTACTCAAATTTGAAATGTATGGGGTACTACCAAGGGGAATTCTATTCAACCTCAATATGGCCTCACAGTTTGATATTTGAGTAAATGAAAATAGTACAATGCCAAAAAAAATGGAAAGGTCAAGCCCCTTTAAATCTGATTCACCACCAAGGGAGGTTTTCCCTGATACCTTGGTGTAACTGATCCCAATATTACTGATACCTTGCGGTAACCTACAGTATGCGTCTTGTGAATAAGGGATGCAGATTGGATGTACCGGTACATGTATGTATGACGCTACTGATCGCATCAGTCACATGCTAATGTCTACCCCTTAGGTGTGTGTCTGTACGCCAGTCATCATGGCTCAGAATTTGGGAAATCAATTTTTTTCCCCAGGGAAGGTGAGCAGGAAATGGAACAAGAAGCTTAGGGTAAAGATCAACTAATGTACTTACATGTATTAGTAACTGCTTAGGATTCACTTTTTCTCCTATTTTATGCAATTTTGTTGTGATGGTGGGGAGCTTCAGTACATGTACCTGTATGTACCGGTGAGTCTAGTTAAGTTATTCTGTTCATGTACCGGTACTGTACCAGTACAAGTACATAAACAATACATGTACATGTACATGGACCGAAGCTGCTTGCAGATACATGTATCATGTAGAAACACTATAATTAGAGACACGGAGTAGACATCTTAGTTAAGCAAATTGTTGGGTTGGTAGTTGCCAGGTGATGTCTGGAAGCCAGTGTGCTGTGTACATGTACCAGTACTCCTCCATGCAGAAATCATTTTTCAGCAGTGAGAGCAGACTGTGTGAGTGAGCAGACTGTACTGAAACAAGCTTCTGTTGCTGTCTGGCTGATTCTGTGATGGCGGGGGTTGTAAATAAATTCCCAGATGTTGTTATTGCCAAAAGAAGTATTGAATGCTTTTGTTACACAGAAGCCAAAATGCCCATGCTTGCTCATCATGTGCCTCATACATACATGTACTGCCTTGGTCTTCACTTCGAGATGCTCATATGAAGCAGTTCCAACATTCCCTGTGATTGGAGGGAATGGAATCCATTATAGTAAAGTTTGTTGGAAAGTTCCATGTCTCAATTTACAAATCTCTCATTGCAGGAGCAAAAGGCAATTCCAGTGTTCAGAAATTATCTAGTGCGATAGAATACTGGTATATTGTACATACTGAAAAAGCTGACAGTTGGTTTGCATATCATGTGCATAGACCTACATGTACCGGTACTGTTACCCATATACACTGTAGTATCATTCATAGGAATGTCATTGGGACATGTACCCCAGTACTGGCCTATTTGACTCTTACATTTACATGTACATGTACATGTATCTCATGGTCATACCGGTATGCCATACATGTACATGTAGATCTGGATATTAAACCAATGAATTTCTCGTGATGTACACGAAATAGTACAATTTCTAGTTGTATTCCAGTGGGTACAGCAAGCCCCATACCGGTACATGTGCACATGTACACATACATGTACAAATGTATCGTACTTTGCTGCCATAAGATTCTGTTGGATTCATTAGTGTCCCTTGAAAGAAATTTGAGGTTTGAAGATACCCGTTTATGATGAGGTTTGTATTGCATTTTATGATTTTCACTGAAAGCAACTGAATGTTGAACATGTACTGTACTCATACCGGTACATGAAGAAAGCAAACCACAGGCCTGGCAATACCGGTACATTAATAAAACTGCATTGTTACTCATACATGTACATGTACAGGCAAAATGTACATGTACATATGTGTAATTCAAGGGTTGGCATTACTGTCCCTTATCAGTGGTCACATCACATACAGTGTATTGAACCACTCACTGCTTGCATGTCAGTATTTGAGCACAGACATCTCTTATCCCAAATAGTAATCCCAGGTTTAAAGTTCCGATTTATTTCATTTGTCATTCCCAGTAGGAAACAAGTCATTGCCAACATGACATAAACAAAGAGGACAAGGTTCACTGGAGTCATCATAACAGACATATGCAGTCCTGATGAACACAGAATTAGACATCAACTCAGTGAGCTGAGAGCCAGCATTTTGGTCCAGCTGGAAGTTTTCTAATATTTAATTTCAGGAGTTGTAATAATTGTTTAACTTGAACCGAGATCAGTGATGTTGTACATGTAGTTTGTCTGGGGTACATTTATTATTGGACTGACTCTAGGTAAAAAATTCTTGATAGTGTTTTGAAGCACAGTGCATTTTCCTACCGGTACATATCCATACACTGATACACAACTGTAATGAACCAATGTCTACTCTGTACATGTAACAGTGTGCATACATGTACATGTAAGGACTTGAAAGTACTATATGTGTACTTGATGTACATGTACGGAGTATGTGAACTATACACTGCTACCGTAGATGTTGTGAGTACATGTACTGGTACTTAGTACTTTCAGGTGTACATGTATGAAGCACCATGGTTACAAGACGACAGGCTTAAACATCAGTTATTGTGACATTTAGAGCTGACTGTTGCTGTGTTGACAATAGCTGGTACATGTAATTGATGATTGAACTTGAAGGTCAAACGTGCTTTCATGTACTTGTACACACAGATTACATTCATGTAATTACATGTATGTACATTGTATGATGTACAAACACGTACATATCGGTACATGAATGAATGTCCACTAACGTACCGGTACTGTTTCATGTAATAAAGCCTTCAAGACATCTTGACAATGGGTGCATGTATGTAACAGTAAGAATAAAGACCATAGGATCCATACAAATGCTCACTAGGAAACTTTCATTATCTTTTTCTTCTAGTCTGCCGGTACACACATGTACATGTACAAAGGTTTCTGTAGGCTGTACAGGAAAGTAGGACATAGTGCAGGCCTGCATTGTACTCATACACATACATGTACATGTAGCACTGTATTACATGTATACAGGTACATGTAGCACTGTATTACATACAGGTACATGTAGCACTTTATTACATAGGTACATGTAGCACTCTATTACATAAAGGTACATGTAGCACTCTATTACATACAGGTACATGTAGCACTCTATTACATACAGGTACATGTAGCACTCTATTACATACAGGTACATGTAGCACTATACATACAGGTACATGTAGCACTCTATTACATACAGGTACATGCACTGGCACATGGACATTCACAAATGCAGCGCTGCTTCACAAATGTAGTTGTAATGGAGTATCGTTCATTCAGTGGTGGGTTCAAGACTTTTCAAAAGAGGATGGTTACTGGCTGAGGTGTACTGGTAGAAGTCAGGTGCACAGACCAAAGACCAGAATCAGTGAACTAAGCGTTCCAGTAAACATGCATTTTAGTTTTTCTTCAGTGATGTGCATATGTCTACATGTACATGTGATACTGAGCCATTCCTACTGTCCCTTGATGCAAACTTGACATTGACGATAATATGCCACTGCAGTGACTGCACATTTGAAATGTGGACATTTTTAGGTTTTTGTTTAAATTGGGATAACAACCTTTCTAAAGAAAAATATGGCTGTCTACTTGGAAGCATAAATCTGGGCCAGAAGACAGAAATACTGTATTGTGTAAGGAGACACATGTATAGTAGTTCACACGTACAGTACATCTACACGTGTACCGACCAGTACATGTACTTCTTACATACTTGTATTTCTTGTTTTTATAGATGTAGCAAAC
Organism: Acanthaster planci; assembly: GCF_054643075.1. Classification (NCBI taxonomy): domain Eukaryota; kingdom Metazoa; phylum Echinodermata; class Asteroidea; order Valvatida; family Acanthasteridae; genus Acanthaster; species Acanthaster planci. The sequence continues at coordinate 9,510 of NW_028257704.1, read as the reverse complement.
TGGACATTGTACATGAACATTCAAGTACTTGTGTACAGAAATTATGCATTCACTCTGCACACAGAGGAACTCATCCACTTTCATAATCATACCGTAGGCCTACATGTACATTTGGCAGGCATGGGCTTTGTCCATAGATACCTATCTCTAATCACGCCACTCAATTGACAAACAACTTCCAGTTCACTTTAGTTTATACCAAGTTGTTGACTCAGTCTAAACACAGTTCTTTCTCTCTCTCTGTTTCCTTGTTTCAGATTTGCAAATACCACACGTTACTGCAGTGACATGCTTACGCAGGATTCCTGATGAAGCCTCAGACAGGTGGAGAGCAATGATTACATTGTGTCAAGCGAAATAAAAAACTTGTTATCCCAGTCCCATTTGTGGATATATCCACAGCAGTATCAGACTTCATTCTCTTATTTAAACAAGAATTTCAGTCTTGTTTTTGGATAGCTTCATTTGTCATGAAGCGGTTAAAGAGAAGACTTTCAAGCACATTTCGTGCAAACTCGGTGATTGAGGACTCACTGTCAGAACTCACGGAGAGCATGAGTATAGAGGAAAATGGAACTGGCACAAGAGAAGGTGGGTACAATTCAAAATGAGCATAGTTTAATTATTATGGGAGACTAATAAGAGTAGAAATCAGGTGTTAATTGCATGCCAAAGTACTGAAAAATGCCACTGTAGACTTTTCAAACTGCCTGTACTGATGTGTGGCCTGCATCAAAAGAAATACCAGCACTTTAACCACAGTCTATAATGTACCGGTACTCAGTTGGAAGATAACAATGGATGCAATGCATGGTTTTTCCTGGTGGATGATCTTCATCACTTGAGGCCAGATGAATGGAAAAGTAGCGTGAATTTGCATCCATTTTGTTTTTCACTGAGGATGAACATAGTGTAATACACATGTACATTTGTTGTCTGTTTTGGTCTGGATTTCAGAACTGGTGCAACAGAATGGCACAAGAGGTTCTGACGGGAGAGAGTGACCAGACGTCAGGAGCATCTGATGAAGCCTACACACCTGTCCGCCTAAGGCAAAGACCACACAATAAGTTGCAGCGGCGATTTAGTGAAGTAAGTACTCCATGTAAATCAGAATGTGTCCAGCTTTGCACCAGACTACATGTACCGGTAGTTTGCTCATGTTCGATACTGGTTCATGTGTGCACCTGCCATTGTATAATGCTTTAGTCTTGTAGTGTTTGCATGTATTAAAGGTGTACATTGTTTGAAATGGTTTTCGTCCAGATTCATTTGAAATTTCTTTAGCAGATGTTAAGAAATTCTTTACTTGGCCCATTTGTGTACATGGCATTATTCTACGTGTTCTGTTTTTTGGCACTCTGTCCTCTGCAAATTCGACTGTGTTTGCACCTGTATTTTCTACAAGAGAACTTGAGGGTTCCCTTCATTGATTTTAATCTCATTGATCAACTTTAATTAAGCTGTCTCATAGCCATCTGAGCTTTTAACAGATTATGCTCAGCTCTGCTGTTGAACTCAGGTCTTTAGCATAAAATGATAAGCACTACATGTATCTCCTTATGTTCATGTACCATTCTGGGTGGTGTTCATCTTTGGTGTACTCTCTCCGTGCATCTTTGTACGGTATAATACGGTATACTCATTATTTATGCAAGACAACCTCTACTTGACCTTCCGTTTGTGACCAATCAGCAGTTGACTATTAATGGCATGCAGTCTGTTCAGTGATTTCTTCATTGAGGAAAACTACTTGGCACATCCAAGTTCTCTGAGCAGCTGATGGCAAACACTCCCCCCTCCATAGCCTGTGTGGAATTTAAGGAATGTGCATATGTACTGTACATCTGCTTTTTTTCAGCACTACCATACAACTGATATGTTTAGGGATCTGTTAATGGATTAAGAACACTCCTCCCTCTCAGAATCTTGTGTCTCGGTCTTTTTGTTAAGTGCAACATTTAAAAAAAGGTCTTTTAATCCTGTTTCCAAACCAAGGTATGTTTCAGTGTGAAAGATTAAAGAGTTTTATACTCCAAATATTGAAATATTTTTAAGAGTCTTCGTATTTGCCATGGTAACAGTATCTCTCTTGCACCTGTTGTTCAAGAAGATAATTGAAGCCTGCCATTTGCAACTACATCCATGTTCAGTGTATCAGTACTTGCATTTTTTCTTTGTTCCGTAATGATCTTTACAGAGTGGTTTGAGATGTTTTCTCCAAGTTCCTTTCAGACCCATTTCAACTCACAAAACAAACAACTTCTGTTAGAAGTCAGTTCCATTTGGCTGAACAGAAAGAGGTTTGCCAACTGCATTGTTGCGGTCGTGGGTTCGAGTCCCACCCGAGTAAGCTTGTGAGGTTTTTTCGCAAGCTCTCGGACAAGCACTGAGCATACAGTGCTTATTAATATACGTTGGGTAAGGGCAAAACCTGTTATATAAAATTAACATCTCCCCAACGCAAAAATACATCTTGAAAAACTGCAATGTTGTTTGACATTTGGGGCTTCTACATTTAGTTCTCAGCTGATACTTAGCTGAGCACATTAATATCTTATGCACTGACCACAGTTTCATCCTTGCATCCCCAGTGTACAAGTGATTGGTCCCTATTTACTCTATGTAAATGTACGTCTAAATTTTATTTCATCAGTACACTTGCATAGTGATCATTGATGTTCTTCATTGCCCTCAAGGATTTCACTTTGCTACTGAGTTTGTGCCAAGTACACGTACCGTAGCTGCATGAATCACTCAAATTTTCACAAATAATCATAAAAGATGAGAATTCTGAAGGATTTCATCTCAAGAAAACAAGACTTCGATCGCTTCTTCCTTACTGTGGTTTCCTTGCAGACATTCCCTGTAGGCGTTTATTACTGCTCGTTTATGCATACTGTATGTACCGGTACATGTGTACTAAAATGACGCGTTTTGTATTGTCTGTCCACCCTGATCGAGAACAAGGGAGGATGTGTTTTTTACATACCAGTACATGTAGCAATGACAGTACTGTGGTGGGAACTCACCATATGTGCACAAAGGTTCATGCTTGTTTTCTTGGGACCATGACATGTTGAACATGTGTGACTAATTTCTGTCATATGGTCTTCGCTGTAAGCCCTGTGTAAATATATTTAGCAATACATGTGCGTACATGTATGCATTATAAAATTGATGTCATAATTTCAGATGGGTATGAATCATGTACACGATCATGGACAAGTATTGTATGTGGTCACTTACTTAAGGCATTGCAGCATCATTTTTTCTTACAAATTGTTTTTTTTCTTATATATACAGACAAATCTGCCATTTCACATGTACGTTACACACTAATTATGAACTTGGTGCACAGTCTTTTAACCATTTACATTTCATTGCAGTGCCAGTCACTCAGTAGGTTCAGCCTGTTAGCATGTTCCGAAGATGTACATGTATATGTGATCAGCAACACCAACATCACAATTGTCCAGGTGAAACAGTTGGTTTGAAATGATTCTATTTCCCTCTCCATTTGTCTCTCAAATGAATTTAAAGTTTAGGCAGGTTTTTGTTATGATCATTTCCAGAGCTGAAGTACATGGACCGTACATGTACAAAAGTCCCATACTCCTTAGACGGCAGACAGGAGAAAGTGCACTTGGCCTCGTGACATGATATATGCTCCTTGGAGCAGCACAAACAACCATCACTCATCAGTCTGTATTTACATGTACACAATATACCATGATCACTGATTTTGGAATTCTGAAAAGAGTTTGATGAAGCAGCCTTTTGTTTTTTAGTCAGTTCTGGAGCTCTGTCTGTATCAAGTCACAAACGGAGGACAGTTTGAGGTTGAAAGTCAAGAGAAAGAGAAAAGGGGTCATTGAAGATGCTGTACTTTTTATTTTGACTTGAAGTGCGTGGCTGAAAATAGTTTATAAAAATGAGCTTCAGATAAGGGAAGAGTTACAGGCATTTACTTTATAGTACAGGTACTTATTCAGTTGAGGTCATCCAACGTAAGAACTGGCTTCTGTTCAAACAGCAGTCTGAGTCTGCTACTTTTTTAAAGATTGCTCTAGGACTGACATTTAAACCCTGGTTCATGCAATGTACCAGTAATTAGGGACATCTTATTGTTCAGTTGACCTCTGCAAGCTTGACTACATGTGCGTGCACAATAGTTATGATGTCTGTACTAAACAGGCAGTTTTCTTCTTTACTTTGGTTTTCCTTGAAAGGTACTGGATAAAGTCACATTGTACATGTACCAGTATATTTGCATATTAGTAAAGGACTAAAGCCAAAATTCAGATACATATGCCCAGTATACATGTATACCGGTACATGTACCAGTACCAGTGAGGTAATGTACCATGTACGCGGTTGAATGCATGGCTGGCATAAAGGATTTCGTTTAATGGACTTTTGTAATGTTCTTCATACATACATGTACTTTTCTTTCAATCCATCATCCTTGATATTTTCAGTTCTGCAGGGTGTTGAACCATGCTTAAGTGTCTCTGAGGTATTCAGGAAGTGAAAAGGGTTGACCAGAAAGCCTCCAACTAATGGTCTTGTATTTCTTGTTCCTCAAAGATTAACTCCCTGGGGCCACGTTGTGCATGTACATGTAGTAGCAACTTTAATATATACCATGACTCAACAATGCTATGAATGATTGCTGTATGATTCATGGACCATTTTAAATCTAGGGAAATTTTTTTCTTACTGCACAATGTTTTGAACCCTGGCAAACCATTACATCCCACTACATCTAATTAAAGAATTCAAAGTCAACCAAACACATATTTGTCATGTACATGTACGTGTAGGCCTTTTCCTTTCTGGTTGCATTGGAGCATACATGTACTGTATGTACATGTATGTACATGTAAGTTCCATGCGCATTCATGGGTATTTAAGCAACTATTCTTTTTAAACTTTGTGAGGGGAATATTCACTAGGATTTTAAATAATATACCAGTACATTCATGTAATCTGTATTAGGGTCTAACCTCCCTCTTGCTTGATTTAGTATTATTATGTCTGATATTGTGAATTTTTTAATTGGAGATTTCAGAACTAACCCCATTTTTATATTATGCTGGTAGATATACAGTACATGTAATTCCATAAAGATATTTTGAAAATGTTGCTTCCTTTATTTACGTTTTCCAGAAATGATAAAAAAAAATCATTGTTTAATCCAAACAAGTAAATTTTTTGTGTACACATACTGTATTTGGTGGTGAGTTTTGCAGTGGTGTACTTGTAGTTTCTGAAAAGACAAAGAACGCAGACTTAGAATAGTGTTTGAATTTCTTTGAAATGCTACATGTAACTTGTAAGGGAACAATCATGGCTTGCACCTGTTGTTTCAAGAAGACAATTAAAACCTGGCATTCATGCATGACTAAATACATTGTCCAATGTACATGTACAAGTACAAGTACATGTACATGTATGTACGGTACGGTACATGTACCTGTATTCTTGTTTCATAATGAAATTGCTATGGGGATATAAGATCTTGTTCCTTTGTATTACAGGCTACTGGTCTTACATTGTACCCTCAGCATACTGGTTCACAGACTTTTATGAGGTCTTCTTTATTGCCTTGATCCTGTCCTTTATTTGTCTGTCATAAGATATTATAAGAACATAAATTCATTATAGATTGCTCACATGGCTTTTACTGTTCTTGTAGGGGTGTAATGTACATGCACATTGTACAGAATCTGTGCATACTGCTGTAGTCATCGTATCATTGCCCTAGGGAATCCATGGCTTTCATGAGTTGAATTGGCCTACACACCCAGGGTTTGGCTCACAGGAAGTCAGGGGATGCACTTTTCATGCAAAATTGATTGAGTATGTTGCTGTAGGTTTTCCCCCATGATGTCTTCAGATGGAATTTCTGAGCTATTGATCACATGGAATTTAAGGGGATACTGCAGTCACAATGCCAACACTCTCAGTCTGTTTACAGGTGAAGAAATTTGAAATTCAGCACTGCAGTGATGAATTTTGCACATTTAAGAAATGTGTATTCTTAAGTATACACTGTACTTCAAAGGTCTTAGAGATGGCACTGAGCATGTTTTGAAGGTGCTCAGAAATTTTGTATCCACAGTATTCTTGTTCTGATAGGGCTCTTATTGTCTGCGGTGTGTGTATTTGTGAGGGTCAAATGTGGACGTGTTCAACTTTTGCAATTTGTACTTCAAAGGAGCTTTCATCGAGGAATGAATGCTGACTGAATATTCACAAATCCTTTAATTTTTTTGATATGACAGTTGTCCAAGAATGTTACCATTGGAATACACAGGAAAGCATTGAAATGCCTACGTGTACATGTAGGTGTTGACCAGTAATGTCTTCATTTTCACATCTGAAGCCAGCTCATAAGAACAGTCAGTAGCCTGTGTAAGGGAAAACATGTCCTTACGTGGCAACGACGGTCCTTTATTTGGAACTCCATACATGTGCACAGGTTTGATGTATGCTGAGCACATGGGACCAATTTCTGTTTGAATGTATGGTCAATTCATGTGCAACAGGCACACGCATGATCCCACTGAAAATCTCCCACCAAGCTACCTGGATCTCTTCTTTGCTGGTGAAGGTGCATTTACTTGGAGAAAAAAATATGATTAATATACAGTACATGTACATGTACCGGTACACTGTACACGTAGAGATTGAACGCCAGGAAAAAATCATGCATAAATGAATTTACATGCTTTAAGATATTAATTTGAGTTTTGAGATTCTGAAGAACTACATGTAATTTTGGACAACCTGACAGAAATCCGTAAACTATAGTTCACTTCTCAGAAAAAATTTGATTCGTCATGCCCTTTTAGTATGGTTTAATAACTAGTCATGTTTCACTTGTTTTTAGTCCTTTTAAACAGTCTTTTTAAGCTACTGGTACATGTACTCGTAACCAGTCCCATGGAGCTACACATTTTAGCACTCAGATATATACAGCTCCCATTACTCTTCCACACACTGTTCATTGCTGGTATGTTGCCTGTAACAGATCCATACGTCATCAGCTAGCATTTTCTAAGTATCCCCAGCTGACAGGGACGGAAGCTCCTCAATATAGGTTGATTTGTGTACCGAGCCAGCAGCAATAGGTCTACTTCTTGACGTCATCACACAATCATTTTTGCTCCTGGGGCCACATCTCAAGTTTGATGTTGCATTCCTTTCATCCTACCATGGAGGAATGATCTCAAAACACAGAGCAATCCTAAAAGAGAATTTTTCATACTCTGTTAGAGATGGACCATCTGTTACTAATTTTTATCTGTCTGTGATGCCTCTCTGTGTGTGTCCCTGTGTGGTACCCTGTGTGTAGCTCATTTATCCCTCTACATGTACATGTACATGTAGGTCTGTTCTGGTTGTTTTGAAGGAAAAGACGGATCATACCAGTATTCATTTTTCTGCATTTTCCATAAGGTTTTTATGATTATTTTTGAAGGACCAATGGGAAGTTGATCATTATTTTTAACTTCATTTGTATCTATTTCTACATCTTGCCTCTTTTCCTTCCTTGGATAGTTTCCTAAGGTTGCCTTGTGTATGAAGCCCATCATGGAAGTTGCCTGATTAACCTTTAAAAATGAACTCATAGGAATGCCAGCTTTCCCTCATCAGGAACTTTATAAGTCTGTACCAACATGCCTTATGTATACATAGTTGGTATAGGGAGTCCGAGGGCATCATTTGAGCCTCTGACATGGTACATGTATTAGCAATTTCAGTTCAGTTACAGCACTTTTTTTGGAAAACTCTTGAATTAAGCTTTGGCGTGAATATGAATTTGTACTTGTACTATACATGGTTTTTGAACAAATTGCTGACTGTACGTATGATTTTCCCATATTTTTCAGGACATCTCCAAGCGGTTGTCATTGCCAGCAGACATGAGGCTGTCAGACCAGTTTCTGGAGAAGTACAGTCTCAGTCCACCCTTTGAGAAGATGAGTAGACGGTCAAGACGAACGTCCTTGGTATGTTTGTTGGTTTGTGTGTCTGTTTCTTTGTTCTATTATTGAACAGGAAAATCATATTTCTGTACTTTGATGATCAAAGTGGGATCTGCATTAATTAGTATACTTCAGGTTTTGTGTTCGCATTTTTTGTTGTTGTTAGGGGAACAAGTATGTGCTTGGTCAGTCGTTTGAGACCAGATCAGGACGCTAGCGATGCCCGAGCCAAAGAAGAGGGACAATTGTCAGCATACCTTTATAGCAGGGCTCGCAGAACAACCAAAATATATTGTTGGACAACCAAATGTTCTGGGCTGCCAGCCCGACGGGGGTACTTTTCGGCAACACATTTTTGCTTTGCATTTTAATCCCGGCATTTTAGACATTTCAGCACTGTGTACAAAAAAAGTTACCAAAAAGACCGCAAAAAAAGATTGATATCCTAACCTTGATGTTGCACAACTTTACTTGTTGGGGTAGGTACACCGCGGTACGTCTGGTTGAATTTTGCACCGTGATACATCCGGTTAAATCATTGGCATGAACAACGCAGCGACCACAGCTTCATCTGTATTCAGTCGTTTTCCTTGTTCCGGATTGCGAAAAGTATTTTCAGTCATATTACTGCTCAATTATCTTCAAATTCCAATGAAATGGGCTCAGCAGTCTACTTTGTACATGTACATGTATGCAGGAGTTACTTCAAAAATGTTGTCAAATTTTAAGCTTTTAGTTCTGGATCACTTCGAAAATTTCTTCACACATAAGAATTATAGTCAAACGTAAACCCATTTCTCAGCCAAAAAAATTGTAACAAGCATATTTTCTAATAAAGCATGTCATAAAGTAAAGCATGTGAGTAGTCATAAAGAATCTCCTTATATGGAGATTGGCACGCGCATGCGAATACTGTGTGAGATGGCAAACAGCTACCGGTACCCAATATTTATTCAGCTGTTTAAGACTGGCCAGGTGACGTTCTCTTGACCAGTAGAAATGGTTAAACTATTAAGAATTACTGATGGATTGGACTTGCGCCTTTTTGAATTTGACAGAATGCTATGATAAATTTGCAAGATTCAAAAACAGTGTTTGTATTCTGTCAAAATCAGCAGCAATGTCAGAATTACTTTACATTGGGCTTGAGATACTGGTACCTGTTATCTAAACATAAAGTTACTGCAGTGTATGATTTTGGTGGATTTAAGAAGGTTTGCAGAAAAAATTGCTTTGGGCAGTGGTGTTAAGTAAACTGTTGACAATGGCTGCACGTGTTATCCTTCTAAAAAACGAAGGAAATTGTTCATCCACACCATATAATGCACTTTAGACGTTCTCCCTGTACCATATTATATGTCACTCATGGGATGTGTTCCCCATCTCCTTTCACTCCTTAACAAGTCTTGTTTTCATGTAGTCTCGTTCACTTACAGTGTATATGTGTGGGCTAGCTTTTCCTTTGAGAGGGAACTGTTGAGAGGAATGTCTCCTGTTAGAAATAAGAGCCGAC
>NW_028257703.1:0-62337 GCF_054643075.1 Acanthaster planci | reverse complement strand
GAAATTGAGTTACATGTACATGTACATGTACCATATCATAGTTTGTATATTACACAACATGTATTACCTTCCGCCTGACATGCTATGCCACAGAGAACATTTTACAGATATTTTGATCGATAAATAAAGAGAAAAATACTTGTGACATTCATTTCAGACATTTTGTAATTTTGGATAATTTTTCAAGTACCGAATGTTTGAACTACATGTACATGTACTTTTACTCAACCTCCGGGTTGACCCATACACGTGCAGAAATCGAGTGAAGAGTTGGTTGATTGCTAACTCCGGCCAGGCGTATTATTCCATTTAGGATGATTTACGGTTGTCAGGGTGGGTAAATACATGTAAGGAAACGAAATAACATGCACCTGATACATGTACATAAATGTAGGCATTAATTAAAGAAATTCTTTGTCATTTTCATACGTTTTCGAGTAAAATCGTGTGAATGCTGTTGCAGGCGCAGTTGATTATAGCTCCATTCTGACACGCTATACAAATGAGGATATTTTATAATCGTTATTGTTAATCATTAATGAAGAAACAAAATAACTTCTTTCTGTACATGTACCTCCGACTACCTCTGGCTACCTCCGACTTTTACCAACACCCTGTTTTTACAGTGGTGCATAACATCAGTGTATATATACCCATTTGAATGACATTTTTTGCTAAGGTAGGTCTTGTATGACATTTTGTCTGTAAGGGCAGTATGGGTAAAAAAAGCCAGTCTAAGTAATCAGAAATAAAGGAGAGCACCCTAAATATTAGACTGTTAACATTTCAAATCATGGAAACGTACATGTACATGTAGTCAAATAGGCCCACGGTAGCTGTTTAACCAAGACACTTGTAAGGTTACAGATTGAAAATAAACAAAAGTTGCCATGATTGGTTGGTTCGGTTTTTCTTCCAATTAATGCACTTTGTATGGGTAGTCTTTAGCTCAGCCTCAGGTAGGATGTTGTCTTCATTTATCATTTACACTACTTCCAGAACTGCAAGGTTTATACAAATCTTGCAGTTCTTGAGGAAGGTACATGTACATGTATAACACTCACATCCATTTCCTATTTTGCCGTCACACAAAACTGTCCTTTTTCAATTGAATATTGCTCTGTCCCAAAAAGCTATTCCAGCTCTTGATCAATTTGAGGCAAAATAAATTGCAGCTTCATATAATTTATCACCGTGGGACATTGGAGGATCCTTGTCACTACATGTAAGTGGCTCAGTAGTGGTCACTCACGGTTGTTTGCACAGTGATTTAATGCCTTGAACTAGTTACTGGTGTGACCTTAAGATGTTATTAGCTCTGGAGAGAACTTCTGGTCACTTTTGCTTGAATAGCCATGGCGTTTGGTTGGCGAAGAAAAAATCTGTCTGTTTTTGCAAAAGCAACCCTCCTCCACCCTGTTCAGTGCCACCACCTGTCAGCCGTAGCTTACTTCAATGCCTCTTTTGTTGCTTTGCAAAAGATGTTGATGCACTTTCCGTCGGAAGTCCACTCTGCTGATTCTAGAGTACCGGTAATCGACAGCAATCCGGTAATTCCTGTACTCGGTTGCCAGTTTTAAGAAGCTAGAAGGGAATTTCCCCCCTTTTTCCTTAACCCTAACAGTCCTCAATCCCCCAATTTTAATATAATTTGTACATACCCTAGGGAGTTAGAGTTGATGGATTTAGGGGGGTTTTTCCGCCCTCCTTAGAATTGGCAAAGTCACCGACCGGTGGATGTTGGTGCGAATTTCATTCAGGGACCTCAAAATTGACCTCAGTTTTTAAGTCACTGTATTATTATTAACGACACTTCGGGGGATGTGCCGAAAGGAAACGCCTGACCCCTTCCTTTGTTAGGGGAAGCACTAGATTATTAGGGGCCAAATTACAAAAAAAAGCCATTTGGGGCTCACCATTTTCTGTCGTTTGACATAATAGTTGTTAGTGGTTTTTGAAAATGCTTATTTGTTGACTGATATTCCAGCAAGCCAGTGCAGGCCCAAGTCACGCCGCACTTCATGGAAATTGCTGTCCAATCACAGTGTTTGATATTGATGACTTAGGATGGTTGGCCCAAAAGGTATTGTATATTGGACTGGATCCTTGTTAATTTGTTCATGAGAATTGGGTAATTTTGTGCTCTGTAATTTGTAAATGCTGTTTGAATTTGCATATCGAAGGCTTTGTACTGCACAGGAACACTCCAAAAATGATTTACCACTCTATCTGCTTTGGGTGGAAACAAATGCTGATGATTGATTTTTCCTACATTTTGCTGATAGCTTTATAAATTTTGCTGATATGAGTTGCTCCACGTCACCAGTTTCAGGAGGGAACAATCTCTGTAACTTTTGCTGAATATATATACTTTACCTGAACGCAATGTAAGATATTTGCAGTTCCGCTTTGCCAGCTTTGGGCCGGAACCTGAAATTTGTCAAGTTCAATAAACCGCTGCTGAGGCCAATCAACAAAGTTAGAATGCAAGTGTCCACCTTTCCCTGAGTTCAGTTCTCTGGTCTTGTTCATGTGGGGATAATTACTCTTAAATGTTCATGAGTCCTTCTTTCATTAAATGTTGAGATAATTTCAAAAATGTGGCTCCCTTCTTGCAAAAGTAGACAAAATCAGATCACTCAAATCCGCTGACCGTCGTGCGCGCTGCCATATTCACTTAGATGGCGCTAGATGCAGCAACTGGTACAATTTTGGTTTGCCTGCCCTCGCTTGACAAACCAAGTTGAAAAATGCTGCCCCCTATTGATGAGCAAGATTACATGTATAAAGTTGTACCACTCAGGCTTTTAAATTGTTAAAATCGCTGGCCGAACAAGGTTTCTAAGGTAATTTTTGTCCTTTATTTTTGCAAATGCTGACCAAATTCCTCAAAAATTATATTTTTTCACAAAGAAAACTTGAAGGAACCTCTTTAAACGCTGCATTCATGAACTTTTGTTCTTTTTTTTAACCAATATTTCCAGTTTTCCTTCTGCGAGATCTTGCACCAGGGAAAATAAAGCTTTGACAAGAAGGCTGATGTGATGTGAATTGGGCAAAAAGTCCCCATTGCGCTTGTGCATGATAAAAGTCTTCCAAAACTATATTGGTTTTAACAACCTTGATGCATGTTTTTACATTCAGTTTTATAAGTTTACAATTACTTTTATCACATTAGTTCTTTTCCATAAGGCTTGAATTCCATAAGGCTTTTAAATCTCTTTTTATTCTTCCTGAATGTGTTTCTATACAAGATTTTTTTAGATAACTTCTACTAGCATAACACTGTTCAGTTTTGTATTTTCCAGTTTTTTTCTTTTTGCATGAACCATTTTTACATTTACATTTTGTACAGTATCACGCTTGCTTTGTGAGTACATTGCTTAAAAATGCAAAAATAATTGTAAGACACTACAAAAAGGCACTGACATCAAAAAGATAGCTTTGTTAATTTACATTTTTTAAGTAGTTAGCTATACAGAGTATATAATTCTGCACAAAACGACACCAAAATAGTGAAAACCCGGCCTCGAACAGCAAAGCTACAGACTTTTAAAGTTTCGCCAGAAGTGTTTTTGTTTTTATAAAATGTCTGTGGCAAACTTGGTAGAATTTGGGTCATCTTGTTAATATTTGGGTTAGATAAACATGCGAACAAAAAGGTATCCAAATAGAAACAGGAATTACTGAAAAAACATTTGTATTTAATGTTTTTTTAAACACATGTAATAGACCAGTCTGCACTGCAATTTCGTAGACAACGTTTATTTATCATTTATCACAATTTATTCTTTTATCCATTTACCACTACCATGGAAACACAGGTAAACAATAAATCCTTAATTTTATTATATACAGAAAATAATAAATACAAATCACATACAGACTACAGGAATTGATTCTATATGGAATATGCAACACTTCAAAGAAATTTTGCCAACTTCTGGATAATCAGTTTACGAGAAAATGTACGTTAAATTTGTGTACTTCAAAAATAGCTTATCTGATGTACATGTACATGTAGTAAACAAGTAAGTAAACAAATTAAACATGTAATATCTTTTTACCCACAAATGGTACAGACGTCATTTTTGTACTGGTTATAACCAGTACAAAAGGATGTAAATTTGAAAACAATTAGGACATAACTTATTACTGGTTATCATCTGTGGTTACCATAGAAATAACATAAACAAATTAACCAAAAACAAAGACTAATTAACAAGATTCTTTCCATACAGAATGAACATGGTGATTCTACACCATATGACAAACACATTTTAGTTTTTCTGCTGAGTCTGTACCTATTGCTGTATGAGAAAATTAGTATTTTGTTTAATTCCTGCTGAACACCAATTACAGAAGTAAACAATTAAGTCAGCAAATTAACATGGAATATCTATTGAGCCGTAAATAATAAGAACCTCATATATTGTTAACGATATAGCAAAGATCAAAGATTTGAATAACAGTAAAGACATAATAACTGAACACTGTCTATCATCCATGGTAAATTACTTGTAATTAAACAAATGCAAAATGCAACCAGAAAACATAATCATCAGTAGGTGTTTATTTCCTTAACCCTAACAGCCCTGAATCCTCCAATTTTAATATGATTTTGCACACACCCTAGGGAGTTAGGGTTAATGTATTGAAAGAATGCTCATTTCATTGGCGTTGAACGTTTTTTTTTTCTTTTTCTACTTCTTACAGTTATATATCATCCAAATGTCAGAAGATATCAAAAAAGAGATCTGGACCAATAACCATTCATCGGACTGTAATTCAACAGAGTTGCCAACAGTGTGACTACAGTGATGGTTAAACTTACAAAGAATACAAAGAATTAAATAAAGTCAGCTTTGTAACATTGACTTGTGTCCAGTGTAAATTCTTAGGTCAACATTCAAATTTACATTTACATCTGTACTTATTATTCTAGAACAATTTCAAGGTTTTGCTCTTGATAATCTTTGATCAGCTGATAACTACACACATCATACTATGTTGAACCAGTCAGGAAAACCCGGGAATTGACTAATCACTTTACCAGAATATGGAACTTTAATTTCCTGATCATTCCCATCTGAAATTTCAACAAAGTAGTGAATTACACGTTTTCCAACAAGCAAGGGCATGGCAACAGATGATTCATCCTGAACTGTTCTCGAAACAGCCTGTCCTTTTGCAACGGAAAGAGCAGCATCAATAAATCTGACGAAATGTTCTTGTAACTCTATCCAAGCCTTTTCCTTACCCCCACTTGAAAATATGAATCCCTTGTCTGAGGGCAAGTACTGGTGCAGAGGTTTCCTTTGAAATTGTATCTGGTTTGTTAGCGCATTGAAGCGTTCTCGATCAGACTCGCACTGCTGCATTTTGGTATGAACGGTTTCCCTTGATTGTCACAGGCCAACATCGATAATAATTGATGGAAGTTTTTCCCTGGTTCTGAATTTGTTCAGCTCTGCCTGTTCGAGTTTATTTTATCTTTCTGTTTGGTAGAAAGGCTTTGTATCGTTTTTCTTCCTGTTGTTTTAACATTTCTTGCAATTCTTTTCTTTTTGTTATGACCAACTGGATATCTTTGTGCAACTGTTCAGTTGATAGATCGTCGATATAATTTGCCGTTTTATTAAAACTAAACATACATGTAACTTGTGCTTCATTTGTTATTTACTTCACATTTGGTCTCTTTTTTAGCAAAAAATCCAGATACCCAAACACTCTTCCTGGTAACTTATCGTGTTTGGGTACCAATGCTGTTTGTTGTTTAAATCTGCTGTCCATTTAAAAGTCATGATATTGCCAATTAGGCAGAAATCTTTCACTACTCTCCCTAACATACCTAAAAGTTGATTAATTGCTGTGAAGGTGAATCAGATCATGCTTAAGGTGATTTTTGTCAAGTGGCGATTCTTTAATGAGGCTGTGGAAAAATTCATCGTTTGAAATCAAATGCTCATCAAATGGTGAAGCTTCACCCTTAATAAATTTCAACAACTCTGTATCTCTGCTCAAACAGTCATTAAAAAATTCCCGAAGCTTCGTATAGTGGGCACACATATCTCATATGTGACCATTGGTTTCTGACCCTCCACAGAGGTGCCGTGATCAACTTATTCATCAAACTCAGCACCTTGCATCCAGCAAGAAAAACTGGTTAGAAAAATATGGAAGGGCTAGCTGCAGAGCACCATGATCAGAATATCGACAAGTATATAATATCAAATCAGTGCTCTGGAATATGTGATTGCCAAGCTTTTGGTAAATGAGTATTTTCTTCAGATCAAGCAGATTCAGTTCAAGCAAGCTGATTGCTTTCGAGAGCTTCATCATTAGTGTTATAAATCTCATCTTTGGCTTGTGACAACATCTCCTTTGTTTCTAGTAATTCTTTGTTGAGATTATTGCAGTGACCTTCAAGTTTTTGCCTTTTGAACAAAGTTTATCGTAGTCTTTCTCCAGCTTTCTTTTCTCATTGTGAAGTGATGTAGCCTGTGACTTGTGGTATTTTTCACGACGCCTTTGTAGAGTCTGCGATTGTTCATCAGGTCGTTGGACAGGAATTCAATATTCTGCTTCAGTTCTTCATTTTCTTTTGCTAACTGTTCATTCCATGATTTAACCGTGCCAAGTTCAGTTTTCAGAATGCTGATATCAAATGTTGATAGATTGGGTTCACATGTACATGTACATGTAGGCCGTGGACCAGAAATCTCAGGAAACACATACACTGTACACATCCTTTTCCCATGCTTCCAACTGGTCCTTCACATCTTTTCCATGATTGTTCTTTTTTAACTTATCATGCATTCCAATAAGTGCTTTTGATTGTACGCTGAAACACCGAGCCCAGCCCCCATCATTTTCCAAGCAATCAGGTTTAATTAACCTTCATCCTCCATTGGGCATAATCACTTCAAGTAGCTCCACATTGTTTGCGAAAGTTGAACAATTGAATAACATGTCCATTAAGCAGATCAAAGTTCAGGGGTGAAATTGGGCTGTCGGCAGTTTTCAACTTTTGAAGGGGGTCCATATCAAGTGATGTTGGAGGCATTGGTCCAGGATTGAGTTCAATGTCTCCACAAACTCAAAGTGGTTCATAACGAATTGGTATACAACTGAAGGCTGCCTTTCCCATAGATACACTCAGGAGAATTACCAGAAAGGTTCTGCAACCAGTACCTACACTAAAGGTACATGTACTCCCTGTCGCTTCACTTGAAGAATGTTGACATCGAGCTTTGGATGAATGTACAGAGAAGAGGGCAACTCTGAGACGCCATACTTCTAAAGTCACTCCCATTTTGATGGATGGTACCCAGTCCTGGATGGCAGTCAAAGTCTGTAATGGTAAAATAATTTAATCATACTGGTAAAATATTAAAATACAAAAATAATAAAATTGATTATACATGTAAAATATAACACTCCCATTTGCACAAGAAAACACAACCCCTGTCGCTAAGAGTTCCTTCAGCCTAAACCAAGTGTTTTTAATGATCATTCTTTCCCACAAGAGCCAGGGATTGGAATTACAATAATTGACCAAGTATAACAAAGTTACCGGTATGTCATGGCGGAATGAAAATGATGGGAAAATGTACGCCTGTACCTATCAGAAAATGTTTCTAGAATAAAACAATTACTTCCAAAGATTTTGGAACTAATTTAAAAACAAATAAAAATAATTTAAAAAAAAATATGTTTAAAAATCAAAGCAAATAACTCCATTCAATAAGCAGGGAGTGAGCATACATGTACATGTACATGATGGAACAGCTTCAACGATGATGTTGGTGGCATCTTACTAATGAGTGATCACCATTATGTTTAAATGAGTAACTACATGTACCACTTGCACAACATATCCATCTGGCCATGATAATCGAAAGTTGAAGCGTGAGTCCCAACATAAAAATCGATTGCGATCGCGTGCGATGTACTATACCCACGTGAGGTAAGCTGTTTCAAGTAGTTTCAATGCCATTCTATTGATTAAAAATGCATTCATCGACATTCACACAACTCCTTCACCCTAAAACCAAGAAAAATCTAGTTCCTTACCTGAACATCGGCGGTTTTGGCTCAAAAATCAGCCGATTTTCATGCAGATTTCGATGTTGATGAGCTATTATCAATGTAGAACAAAAATACACCACCACGCAGCATGGGAACATCAAGCTATCCCAGAGTGCAACAGCGGAAACATGAGACCGCGATCGCCAACATTTGAAATACATGCGCGCAGTTGTGATGCACAGTATTACAACAGTCCCTACAACCAACAACATCAAATGGCCTGTATTGTCATACATGTAGGCTAGCCACTGTACATGTACTGTATTCTTTCCAGTAGAAATAAAGTATTTTTAGTGTACAATTTGTGAACCACATTTAAACAATGCATGTGTACTTGGGTCTGCCTGTCACAGCAAAATGCCCAGCAGAAGGCTCTGATGACTTTGAAACTTCAAAGGGTTGTAACTTCCCATAGAAACATTGTATGACCTTACAGTTTGTACCACTGAATTTCTCTGGTTTCAAACTTTATATAATTTTATACATTTTTAACTTCTGGGTACCATATATGTCATACCTACTGGAAGTACATTTCCCCTGTATTGTAATTTGTAGACGACATCCACTGGGCTAGGTAACGTTAGTCCTACACTTTTACAAATGACTGGGATCAGGTCAACTCGGTACATGTATTTGCGTTATTTGGACAGTCAGTTTAGGCCTGTATGGATGAATTCCTCCATCTGCCTAAATCTTGCCGGTATTCGGAAGGGGGAGGGAATGGGGCAAGGTGGAGGTGTAAGACTTGCCAGGCAAAAAGAAAATGAAAAGCTCCCATTGGTTGTCCCAGCTCCCACTCCCCGATCATAGGGTTTTAAGAATGGAAGGTGACAAAATCAGTCTTTGTGGTCAATCACGTCGGTACCTCGGAAGCTAATAGTAATACCGGGAAGAATTCCATACACAAAGTTCACTGTGATATTGCGTAATTACTACAAAAGTATCCTTACTTTGATCGCTGAATGAAGACGATTCCAGTAGGTATTGAAGAGCTGAACATCATAGGACAGAAATGTGGAGTTTTAGGCACACTTTTGGAGCTACACATGGACCAGGTTTACATCGACAGGCGGCCATCTTTGCTTCTGAAGAACATGGCGAATGCGCACGACGTGTGCGCATGAACCGAATCATATCCGGAAGGGGTGGGCTGCCACAAGCATTGAGGTAATTTTATGCATGAATCCGCAACACGAGGAGTGCAGAGGGCCGTCATCTGTCTGGATGGATCTACACAGTTCACGAAATACCGCGCAATGTGCCCTCCTGTACATGTACAATTTTTACTTGGGGGAAAATAGTGCGTGTTTTGCGACAATTTTTAAGTTGGAGGATTTGGTTAGAAGGAAAAAATGGGCCCAATTTCTTTTACAGACAGTTTGTAAGTTGGACAATTTGTTTAGAAGGAAAAAAGGGGCAAATTTCTTTTAGAGAGTGCTTGTCAGTTGGAGGAGTTTTTTTCTATATTTATACAGAGGGAAGGGGAAAAGGGAGCTGAAACCTGTCTTTAGATTATTGTGTGGCTATCTGCGCTCTAAAATGTGAGGGAAGGCTTGTACAGGAGAAGCACATCCTTAAGGATTTGATTGAAGTGGTCTACTTCTGCATGTCGGCAGCGCCACATGTATTCGGCTCACGTCATACAGTCAATTGTGCTCAGACATGTACCTCACCTAGTTGATTTCCTTTGGCACAGCCTACTTAAATTAACAACGGATAGCCACATTTATTTATATTTAAATATTCTAATTTGTACAAATATTTGTGAATAATTACATATTCAGTTTCATAAATATTTATTTTTTTTTAAATATTCATCTTGACCTCATCCTGACCTCTCCTTAATTCAGCCGTAACTTTATATGGAACATATCGACTTCCTCCGGCAACAAGCGCTCGTGTGGCATGGCCAGACTGCTGTATTTCTATACCTTACAGTTCTCTTCATTGCAGGTTCAATTCCCCTTTACAACACAATTTGGATTAAATGTATTAAATGTGTACATTAACTGTAATAATCCTTGTACCAATGACAGGAAAACTGTGGAGAAATAAAAGGACGGGATAGTGAAGGAAAAAGGAAACGGTAGAGGATATAGTAGGGGAAAAAAAGAACGGCAAAAGGACTCACTTTTTTGCCGTTTTATTGCGTGGGGCCCCTTCTTTTTAAACCTGTCCCCCTAAGTTACTGAACCCCCTTTCACATCTGTATCTCCCAAAAATAAATGTTGCCCCTTTTTAAATCTGTCCTGGAGCAAAAATTTCTCCTAAAAAGTGAACTTCGTATAATTCTTTCCGTAATACCTGATTAAGATTCCAGATTACAAGCAGCAAACTAGACATCAAAGGAAATGTGCCTCCATAAAAATACGATGCTCATCGGTTACTTATCACTTGTTCCAAGACATCACTGATATCAAATCTAGTCCTGTACGGTTTTTAACCACCATGCCTGTTCAAACTCAAAAACAGAGAAAATCTGGGAAGCCTGTGCCACTTTTTCACTGCTTAACGTGTAGAGAGGACGTTACATCTTGGCAGCATGCAGTGTAAAAGTGCCATTAACCAAATGCTAATATGTAAAAGTGAACAAAATAAAAATTTTCAACAAGTTAATCACGCTCCTGGGGTCCGAGTTGACTCAGGGTGGGTCCGAGTTGGTCGTGGGTCAGAGTTAGTATTGGGTCCGAGTTGGTTGTGGGTCTGAGTTGGTTGTGTGTCCGGGTTAGTATTGCCAATACTATTGGGGCCGAGTTGGCATGGGTCCGAGTTGGTTGTGGGTCTGGCATGGCTCCGAGTCGGCATGGGTCCGAGTTAACTCGAAACCAAATGACTGACACCACACATTGTTTGCTCAATGGTTTATGTGCCTTATTCCGGTGCGCAGTAAACAGTAGGCATGCATGGTGGGCCTCAGCACCGACTAGCGACTAGGCAAAGTGCACCATGCATGCTATGTCAAAACGTTAGCAAGTCCTGAAAACAAAAAGTGGTTTTTAACTTACCTGCATCAATTGACCATCTTTTGAGTTGTTTTATGGAAAAATGGTACCACAGGCTGTCCAACACTTAACCAATGACGTCTTTTTGTGGTGAAAATCGTGAAGTTTTTACAAAACGCGAAAAGTAAAACTTCGAACGCCGCATAATCATGGCGGTACATAACTATGCACAGCGCCCTCAATCGGAATAGGCCAGTCTAGTTGCGCCAACTAGACTACTTGAGCTTCAAAAACGTGCGGTCCAAGCTATTTTCTCCTCCAGGTCTATGGTCTAAGTCACTACACACGATGTACATGTACACAGAGCAGTAACTTGGAGGTCAGGTAGTACAAGAGGCGCGCTCTCAAGTTCGTGCATGTGCACATGTCACAAGAGGGAGGGGGTTCCCATCTCCTCCTGGGGAAAGAAAGAAAAAAAAGTGGGTCAAAATCGCAAATGGGATTTGGGACCGCTGTTTTGAAACTGTTTTGCGTTATCCTTGCTTTTGCCTCTGACCGGGGTTTCTTTGAGCATTTTTCCAATCAGAGAGCCCTCTATCTCATTTTGTGTCTATATCACAGTTTTTACATTGGGGAAAAGTGAGTAAATCAAATTAAACTGCTTGAAAATACCTCAGTGTTAACACCCTTCTACCATTTTTTTTTTTAGTTTAATGCTGATGAATGCAGTGCCCTCCCCCATCCCGTTTCAGAAAATGAAATATTTCCACAATATAATTCGATGTAAACCACAGATTTATTTCTTTATCTTATTCTTTCATTCAGGAAAAAAAAATGAGCTATACCTTTTAAAAATCTTCATATTCGTTGGGGTGTCCTCATTAAATCATTTTTCCTTTAATAGCTTCTTAAATTTCTGGAGCACTTTTCAATGAGAGTATCCATAAGGCATAACTTCCAGGTTTCTTATATATACAAGTGACTTAAGAGGAAGAAAAAGTTGCAAAAAAGGAGAAATAAAGTGCAGTTCAAATCATGGACTTATTAATGTCTCAGGCCACACATTTTATTTTATTCAATAAAATCCTCCGACTTTTACACTGATTACAGGAATTACAAAAAGTACATGGAGTACTCATCTAGAATTCAAAATCATTTTGAAACGTTTGTACACAGAAATTGCCTAGATTTGTCTCAAATGTATTGACCTGTGGTGAAGTGGAACAGGCCATACAAGATCAAATCTGTACTCTCTAACCCATATTTCTCCAAAATGTCTAAAAGGCAAAAGGCTTGTATTTATTTCACATAAGCCTGACACATAAACAAGCCCATTTTTGATTGGTGGACCATTTTGGAATAACAAATGCATAGACTAAAGGCACTTAGAAGTTTCCTGAGGGAGACTGGACCTGTTCAGTACTAAAGCCTTAAGCTTTCTATTATATTCTTCAATCGCAAGGTGTTGCCATCTTAAGACTCAAATCGCTGACTTTCAAGACCAAGTTTGGCAAATCGGATAGTGAATCGTCTGTTTATTTAAAAAAATCAAACAAGTAGAAATGAAGAAACATGAATAGCAATTTACTTCTCAAATCTTCCACCCCTTTCCTCTTGTCCACTTGCAGTTGAGTATAATTTTTGGCCAAAAGTTTCGGCTCTTGAAAAAGGTAAGATATGGCCACCAACACAGCCAAATACCATAGTGATTTACACCAGTCATTTGAAGAGTATTTGTCACACATTTCTTACCACAACCTCATACTTTTCAACAATGTGGGACATGCCCATGGAGTGGTACATACTACAACAGGGACATATATGCACGGCTGCCAAGTTCAAATTCAACACACAGTGTACCTCCACAGACTCAGACTTTGTGTGTGCTTGAAAAACAAAACAAACCATTTCATTTGTTTTCTCTTTGTCAAGCAGTAGACCCTATGTACATACATGTAAATATCTGTTAGTTTGTCTATCAAATTAGCAATGTAATTTATTTGTGGCAAAAGCTTTGTTCAAGTCCTGATCAAGATAATAAGAAAGAACAGTTGTGTGCGGAAAAAAAGATTTCTGGCATTTTCCAGAAGCATCTAATGAGTGAAGCTCCTATTACAAATACAATTTTAGGCTTGAGTTAGTTACATTTACTGACTATGAGTACAATTGACATCTTCATTCCACATACTGAGATATGAAATGTGTTTCAAAACATAAAATTCACGTTTGCATTACACTTTTATTTGTTGTTTACATCGTACAATTTTTGTTTTACATCTGCATTTTGTACACACTCTGAGTCAATTCATCTGCAGTCATTAAAATTGCACGATGATCAATGGATGACATCACTGTTCAAATATGAAGTAAAATAAAAGCCTTCAGAAAACTACAAATAAAGAAAAGGTCTTGACTATTCAGTGATAACTTAAAAAGTTACTGATGTTTGGAATTGAAATAAAACTGTAAGTAGAAATCACACACCAAATTTATGTTAACCTGTGTACAGACTTCGTTGAGTGAACCACAAAGGATCAGTCTGTATTTTGACCACATTTAGAACTAAACTGAAGGAAACCTGGCCCTGCTACCATAAACAATACCATTTCCCCTGTGTAATTTCAACAACAATAAAATTATAAAAACTCCCGCTTTTTTTATTGATGGTATCAATATAATCTCCAGCATGTTTTTCAAAGGGCTGCCAGTAACCACTTGAGAAATATGACGATCTACAACTTCAAATTACAACTGCAAATATATGAGGACAGTGTTCCGTTTTAGAAGTGGAAGGAAAAACTCCACATGAACATTATAGAGAAAAACCCACAAAGTTAAGTAAAGACTGAAAAATCCACATGATAACCTGGGCTGGATTCACAGAAGTGGAAGGTGACAAAAGTATCACTATGCCAACCTGACGCCCCATTCTACCAGTCCACTTTTCATTGCTGAGCCAAAGCAACACTGACATCAAAATAACGCTTCAAGACCATATACATTTCGTTATGTACAGCATAATTCTGATACACGTTGGTTGAAAGAGCTACATTTTCCCAGTGGACATACTGGTCTGGGCAGTTAGTGGGGAGGCTGAGGCTGGGGCAGCAGCGCTGCTGCATTAATGGGGATGCCTCCAGCGGCAGCATCAGTACCTCCTGCTTCCTCTTCTGTGGCTTCTACCGCAGCTCCTTCTGGATCTTGTAGATCTTCTCAGCCAAGATGTGATGGTACTCCTCCTGTGACAAGACCAGGCAGTAAAAAACAAATGAGTGAATTACAAATTGAGCAAGGGTGAATGGTTTGCCAGGTGTTTTTCCAGCAATGGACACTGGTCTTCCTGAGGGGCCACTCAAAATTGTCAGTGTTTTTAAAATTTTGACTTTTTTTTTTAAATAGTGGGTGGATGGGTCAAGGAAATAAATTGAAAATCGAAATTTACTTTTTATATTAAAATCCAGAATATTTTTTTTCTGACTTGCCTGAAATACACGTAGCATGCACGCCACGCCAGCATTCCAAAAATGCAATCTACTTTGTTTCCATATACAGACAGATTGACCCTTCCTGTGCATTATTATGAATGTGTGAAACATCATGGAATGAGGTGGTTTTTTACTCTAAGACTTGGAAGGTGGGTGCTTGCAGCGGTGATAAAAGACAAATGTAGCAGGGTACCAGGCGTATTATATAAACCTACTATATAACCAGTTACTAATATTGGTGATATGTTCATCACCTTGTATCTAAGACTAACCAGACGGCAGCAAACTGCATCCCAATCTGTTGGCTAGAGCTAGGTCTACGTCTCCGTTTCAATAGAAATACATATGCATGTGCATGGAGACGCGGTAATTGACTGTAGGCGTAGCCGTACCTTGGGAGATCCATTTTTGAGTGGATTGGACATGGCATGCTCTTGCGTTCGTGATCGATCACGATCATTTATTGCAATGCCAGCCATCATCTTGTCATACTGTGTTGCATTATAGATTTTTACATGTATATGAATTTATATCAAATGCATGTATAATGTACACGTACTGGATGAAAATTCAATTTTTTTAAACAAAATTGGGGTGGGTAGGTGGATCCAAAAAATATTAAGAAATCGAAATTAAAAAACATTGAAAATTTAAGTGGCCCCTTGTCTGTACACAAACCGTCAGTGGAAGGACTCTGATGAGAGACTTGGCAAACACCTGCACTTCTCTTAGAGTAGGAAGTGTCCTTGTACATCATACAGAGTTAGTTGTTTGTGAGGCTAACTTCAACCTTCCTTAAAGTCAAATATTAGGTTCTATCCCAATTTCCAACAAACAGCAGCAACCAACTATTTCTGTTTGTTCATCTGAGTGGTTTTTCCCTCCTGAGTTTCAGCTGAGGGATTTGTCTCCTAGTTAAACACGTTTGGTCCTAATTGGTGATTTATTCCCTTAGTAACAGCAAGATCAGAAATCATGAGAAAAGGAACACTGCAAGTCAGAGTAATTTGGCCTTATTGCTGGACATATGCACAGCTACTTTACAGTGTACATGTATACCTGCATTAGTTTACACACAGAAACTAGCCATGAAGTCAGAGCGTGTTTATGCTCCTTGAGGAACTATGAGTGATCAGAAGAGGGTTCTTTCTTCTGAGGCCACAAGCCATATATGTAAAATAGGACAAGAAACTTTGAAACTGTTTTAATTCATCCATACAACTCAGCAATTCAACAAGCAATTCAATAATTACAGTAACACTTCTTTTTTCCATTGAGTGTTTTAGAATTGTACTTCAATGTTCCGCTCATTTGAGGCTCCACTGAGTACAAACTCTGAAGTGCTGGTGCCTGGCCAGGCATTAGTCTCTGGAATTCACATGTGCACAATGACTTGGTGTATGATTTACGCTGATGCCAGATTCATGTACTGACCTACACATCTGACTATATTTCAACCCATTGGGATAAAGAGCCAGCAAGAGGTGTGTTACAATGGAGATACATGTTTTATGCAATTTTGTAACTAAATGATTTCATTACTTCCCCTTTTATTTTACTGATTTCTACCTCTGAATGCTTGATTTTGAAAACCAAATATTCAAGTATTTGATGACTGATCAAACACTTGAATATCCAGCACACTCCCGGTTGTTTGATTATCAAGAAAAAGGTATGAATTCCTTACACAACAAAAGACTGTCCATCATTTACCCTACTGGCTCATACATGTCCTTTTCCATTCTTCAGGCCTGGCGTATAGGCTACCACTTTTCCCATTCGCTTGTCCTTCATGGCTTTGGGGTCAGGTGATGGAAATACTGCTTGAACTCTGGAAGGGAGAGAAATCATTATTCTTGAATACCAACATCATATAATTTTCAGCAATCGTTTGCATAAAATGCTTAATTAATGTGTGTTTTGGCAATTTTTTATTACGAAAAGTTAAAGAAAACATACTGAAATCAAATCGGTGCACATTTTCGATTTCAAATGCAGTGCCAATTAAGGTGGCAGAATTGTTAATACCGTTGCTTATGCAACAGGCGCAGGCAAGGTGACAGGCACGCACACCTGGTATGCCTGCATCCATGCATTAACATTCACACTCAAATGGCACCTATGGTGATAGCACCTTTTGGCCAAGTTCTCCATCTTGCGCCGCTACGCAGCGCTAAAAAATCTGGGCATGACCATCAAAAGCATCTGGTGCACTGCTGCAAGTTGATGAGAAAACAGCTTGTCATATAATATGCGCACAAAACTTCAAAACCATCAGTGCTGGACAAAAAATGCATTTAGCACTTAATATATTAAGAGATAGTTAAGGTCAAGAGAGTTTTTCTTTTTGTTGAAAGAAAAATTGACATTAGTCAGGGGCTTGAAAATGAAGATCTTGAGGAAAAGCAAATGGAAGGGCAAGCAGTATGTGTGGATCCGTTTTTCTAACTGGTGCTTTTTTCAGCAGTGTCATGTATCACACAAGGCAATTAACTCATTTAATGTAGTATTTTGTAAGATTCAACAGACTCTCTCTGTCTTTCATGATCACTGTTCGACTTCTACATGACTATAAATACACCAAGTCATTCCTCTATTAACCATTCCTATTGAGCTTCATTTGTAATCATTCCACTCAAATGTAAGGCGATTCAACTGAGACACATTGAAAAAGATGCCTTTGGAAGACTGCATTCCAAAAATGCAATGAAATATATACAGTTATATACATGTACTTGACATTTGTCCTTTATTGACACAATTTATAACACCATACACCAGGGCTGAGATTGGAGGAAAATGAACATCCAGGAAATAAATACCAAAAGATTTAAAGCCCCACCATGGCATAGGAATATGGTATCATTTTCCAGAGGATTTACAAAGGCGTGCTATAAAAATCCTGAAAACAGGATAATTATGATGAAAGAAATCGTGAAATCAGGATAATTCTGATGAAAAATCCTGAAATCAGGATAATTCTGATAAAAAATCCCAAAATCATAACAAATCCCCTAGAAATCTCACCCCTGGTATGCTAAGCGTTTGCAAAGGACTTTAGTGAAAAACAGAGGACGGCTACATTGAGTTCATGGCAGTGGCCATGGTGCAGCAAACTTTCTGCTGGAACACACCCACAATTGTATTCAGATACCCCTAGTCTAGGTCTTGGTATACCCCCTGTCATGATCTCAGTCTGGGTACCCCCTGCATGGTCTTGGTACCTCTAGTTTTGGTCTGTGTACCCCTTAGTCTTGGTCTGGGTACCCCCTGGTCTTAGTCTTGGTACCTCCTGGTCTCGGTCTTGGTACCCCTGGTACCGATCTTGTTCTGGTAGTTCCCCATGGTCTTGGTCTCAGTAGGCCCCTTGTTTGGGTCTGCCTGGTACCCCCTAGTCTCGGTCTGGGTACCCCATAGTTTTGGTCTGGGTACCCCCTATAGTCTTGGTCTGGGTATCCCCTGGTCTTAGTCTTGGTACCCCCTGGTTTCAGTCTTGGTCTGGGTATCCCCTGGTCTCGGTCTAAATATGGTCTCAGTTCCAGTTTGGTCTTGACCATCTGGTCTAAACTACTTCAGTGCTTCATAATAACAGGTCACACACGTACTTAAGTGCTGCACATTGGTAGTTCAGTCCATCACAAGTCATTCAGTCTTCAGCCAAGTCACAAGCCACTTTATGAACTGGGATGAACAGTGTCATCACCAGGGCATGACCAGAAATGGAGCAGGTTGCCCGTGGATCACCATTGTCTCAGACATCAGTGAGATTAGGTGACTGGCGATCGAGGGGTGTCATTCATTCATTCTTTCTTTGTTTACTACATAACTGTCCATTACAATATGTCATGCCATGAATAAATAAAGAAGTGTGGATGGGGGGTCCCAAGAAGCAAAGGCTTGTCGAGCAGGATCCTCCAGTTTATTAATTAACACATAGCACATCTAATGCATAAGTCTGCGGGCAAAGTGTGGAGTCGTCTCCCGCAGGCTTCCGAGAACAGGCTACAGGGAAGGTTGTATCTGGTAGAATGCTTGTACATAATCATTGTTTCTCAAAGAACGGCTGGTTCGAGTCTAGTCACGGGTGTAGGGGGGAATGTGCTCGACTGAACAACATGCAGTGTACAGAAACCTCGGCAGCAGAGTAGCCCGGTTACCTACGGTGTGGTCTGCATTGTGCTTGCTTTAACCGTATTGCGTCCACCGGAACACGCCGACTAACGTAGGGGATAGCCCGCTAACATGTACTATCTACCCATACCCGCATGACCCCAACGAAAGGTGACTGAGAATGGCTGTTCGAGGCGGAAACGCTAATTAGTCACCAACAAACACAACGGCTCCTTTCATGAGCCACTACCTCTTCCATTAAAGAGAGTTTTTCGCTGTTTACCATAACAGCCTGTTTGTCAGTTACCATGACTAGAAGAAAAATTCACCCTTTCCATAAAAAAAGGAAACCACAAAACTAAAGCCAATAGATTTGCCCATAACTGCTCAAATCTCCAAAGGCTATCCCACTCGACTCAGCAGAAAAACCAAGCCAAACAAAGCGACCAATTTATTACAAACCTTTCCAGGCTTTTACTCTTCCCAACGGAGAAAACAGCATTGGGTCAAGGTTTAAACTTTGTTCCCATCCTGGCTAAACCGAACCGCCTCTCACTTCGTCATGATATCCACAAATATCAAAGACGAATGAGAATTGCACTTTTTATGCATAACAAAGTTCTGAAACAAAGGCCTTTCAAAATTCTGTACACCTAGTATCCCCAAACCACTCAGTGCAATTCACTTGACAATTATTTGGAAGCCACCAAGATGGAATACGCCCACATCAGACTGAGAAGCACTCAACCAAACAAGTCCAAAGCTGAACTGGCAGCTATTCGCAAACTCAAAGACAACCCATCTGTTGTCATCAAATCCTACAACAAAGGCCGAGGCATTTGTATCATGAACCGAGGAGAACGTTGGTTTCAAACATCTCAGCTCCCAGCACTACGAAAAAGTGGACAGAGATATGTGTCAGGAAACCGCCCTCAAAGTTCACCAATTGCAAGTCCTCATTAACCAAGTTGAATTAATTACAAGTTGTGCCAGAGCACCGGGAGTGCCGCCGGGTACTGCTACAACTTCAAAATCTACACCAGCCAAAGTAGAGGAGACCTCCCAGCAACTACACAAGTGGTGATGGACCTGGTGAACGACCTAAGTGGTAAGGGCTACAACCTTGCCCTCGACCGGGCCTTCAGCAGTCCCGATTTGTTTCGACGACTTCACAACCAGAAGTTCAACGTCGTCGGCACCGTCATGGGGAACAGAAAAGGGATGCCGAAAGACCTGCAGTTCGTCGAGCTGAAGCGGGGCGAAACAGCGTCCCGGTCGGCCGACCTGGGTGTCAGCGGTTCTCTCCTGGCCATGGTGTGGCGAGACAAGCGCAACATCCGTATGCTCTCCACCATGCATACGGCAGACATCCGTGGCACCGGCAAGCAAGACAGGACAGGGCAGGAAAAGCAGAAACCGACCTGTGTCATCGAGTACAACGCCCTGATGGGGGGCGTTGACAAGAGCGAGCAACTAGCGGCAAATCATCGAGCAACTCGTAAGTCCCCTCAAGTGGTACAAGAAGGCTCTTCTTCTACCTGCTCGACTTGACGCTGGTGAACACCTACGCCGTGTACCTGGCCGTTGGTCA
This sequence comes from Acanthaster planci, assembly GCF_054643075.1. Lineage (NCBI taxonomy): Eukaryota > Metazoa > Echinodermata > Asteroidea > Valvatida > Acanthasteridae > Acanthaster > Acanthaster planci. Next base: position 42,118 of record NW_028257703.1, on the reverse strand, counting down.
CCGCCTCTCCTTCCTCGACTACCGCTTGGGTCTTGTCCGTGAGCTGCTGTTCGACGAGCCCTTGCCCGAGTACCGCCCTCAGCACGATACTCCACCAGTCACCAACTCCCGCTTTGTTGGCCGACACTTCCCCGTGGACTTTGAGAGGACCAGCTATGGCGACTTCCGCTACCGGCGGTGTGTCCTCTGTGCTTCCCGTGGTCTGCAAAAGAAGACGCACTTCGAGTGCGACACGTGCCACCAGCCCCTCTGCGTCGCCCCCTGCTTCAAGGAGTACCACACTGTCCACTAATTGACACTTTGAACATTTATTTTCATGGACATTTTCATTGACATTATATTTTGCGTTTTTCATGTGTGTTTTGAACTTGATGCCCCACTTATCTAGTAGAAAACAATATGTCATTTCTGGTGGTTTTACTAGGTGGTCATAGTTTCAACCTTTGAAAAAAATGACAGACAAAGTTTCTGGAACGTACTGCTTTGAGGATGTAGTATTTTCATCTCTTGAAAAAGTGGCACATTTCCTTGTAATGGTTTACTAGGTGGTCATGTTTTCAGCCTGTGAAAAAAATGACGAAAAACACAAAGTTTCTGGAACGTACTGCTTTGAGGATGTAGTATTTTCATCTCTTGAAAAAGTGGCACATTTCCTTGTAATGGTTTTACTAGGTGGTCATAGTTTCAACCTTTGAAAAAAATGACAAAAAAGACAAAGTTTCTGGAACGTACTGCTTTGAGGATGTAGTATTTTCATCTCTTGAAAAAGTGGCACATTTCCTTGTAATGGTTTTACTAGGCGGTCATGTTTTCAGCCTTTGAAAAAAATGACGAAAAAGACAAAGTTTCTGGAACGTACTGCTTTGAGGATGTAGTATTTTCATCTCTTGAAAAAGTGGCACATTTCCTTGTAATGGTTTTACTAGGTGGTCATGTTTTCAGCCTTTGAAAAAAATGACGAAAGAGACAAAGTTTCTGGAACGTACTGCTTTGAGGATGTAGTATTTTCATCTCTTGAAAAAGTGGCACATTTCCTTGTAATGGTTTTTACTAGGGTGGTCATGTTTTCAGCCTTTGAAAAAAATGACGAAAGAGACAAAGTTTCTGGAACGTACTGCTTTGAGGATGTAGTATTTTCATCTCTTGAAAAAGTGGCACATTTCCTTGTAATGGTTTACTAGGTGGTCATGTTTTCAGCCTGTGAAAAAAATGACGAAAAAGACAAAGTTTCTGGAAAGTACTTTTTATTCCTTGCACCGGTGTTTGATTTTTATTCGATTAGAATGAGTTGAAGTTTATTTTACTACTTTTATGAGTTCGACTACTTCAATGAGAAAAGAAAACACAAGAGAAATGACAAGAAGAAAATAAGAGAAAAAGAAGTTCTCTCCAAATATTTGTCTGTGTGTGTTTCTATGTGTACTTTATTTTATTGGTTTCTAAATTTTACTTGAAATGGTTTGGGAAATAAAGTTTGGGAAGGGAAATATCTTACACTGACCAAGTTGGGAGATAAAATATGAGAGTGGTTTGGGGGGATATAAGTTTGGTAGATGAGAAAATATACAACAGAAAATAACCCCAATAGCTTAAAAAAATAGCGAAAGTTACACGCAGCAGCGCCACGAAAAAGACACACTTTTAGACCCCTTTTTTTACAGCATGAATTCATTTGTCCATCATTGCCCGCACTCACTGAACAGTTGACAAAGCCCAGTGAACATGCACAGCTTCCCATTCACTCAAGCCCAGTGCACGTGCACAGCTTCCCATTCACTCACCGCATATTACATGCTGAGGTCTTGACCGTCAATCGCTCCGCATAGCAACACGGCAGCATAGCAACGCACTGGGCCAAGGCCCGGAACAAACGAGCCCTTATGTAATGCACACAATGGGGGCTCTACACAGAGCTGGCGGCGTGGCCGCAAAACCGAAGGGTCAATGGAGGTTGCTTGTGAGGGCTAGACTTGCCATGGGACACCCATTTTATGGGGTTTAGGCGTTCAGAAAAAAAGATATGAATTTTTGAAGATTTTGAAAAACGAAAATATGAAAAAACCTCCCTGCAGCGCATATAACGGTAAAAAAAAAGCACCCGGCAGCAAGTGGTTAACATGTTCAAAAACAAATGCATTGACAAACACACATATGCCTATCTTGACCCACTTGAGCAACACATCAGCTGCCCTTTCTTCCGAAAATACATAAAACACCCCCACCGGGTGAACCCTTTGTCGGCAGGCCCATCATCAGTGGTTGCACAAGTCCAACAGCCAAGATCTCTGAGTATGTGGACTATTTCCTCCTTCCTATAGTATCAGCCCAATCCATATATGTCCGTGACACAACGGACATTTTTCGGAAACTAGAAAAGGAAAAATTTCCCCAAAACTCACTCCTGGCAAGCATCGATGTTGTCTCCATGTACACCAACATTCACCAGGCGCAAGCCATTGAATCGGTATGCAAAGCCTACAACACAACAAACTTCGGCTACGCCATAACCAAACCCCCATCCAACTACATCCGCACTCTCCTAGAACTTGTTCTAGGCTGCAACTATTTTCAGTTTGGAGGTAAATTCTTCAGACAGAAAATCGGATGTGCAATGGGATCAGTAGCAAGCCCAGAAATTTGCTACATAGCTTTACATGAATTTGAGTCGGAAATCTCAGCCCCCATGGACAAAATCCTTTTCTGGGCTAAATTCAGAGACGACATTCTCATCTTCTACAATGGCCAACTCGATTCGTTCACCCAATTCGTTAACCACATGGAGCAACTACACCCTACCCTCAAATTTTACTTTTGAGGAATCCGAAACTCCCATTACCTACCCAGACCTTACAATTTTCAAAGGTCCGTGTTTCCTCTAAAACGGTAGGTATTCTGGATACGAAAGTATTTACAAAACCAACGGAAACGTTCCAATACCTGGAAAGAACTTCATCCCATCCACAACACGTATTCCACTGCTTTATCAAAGGAGAAATCCTGAGATATGCCAGAAATACAAATTGAGGGAATATTTTTCTACAAAAAACACAAAGTTTTGCAGAAAAACATTTGAAACGAGGCTATGATCAAGCCGAGATTCAAAGATCGATGCAGTCCATTGATTTCCGGCAACGGGAATCTATGATTCACAATGAGCGAAAAGTGAAAAACAAAAAAGAACTTCCACTCGTCTTCACCACTATGCACAATCCTCATGTGAAACACAAAGACATCAAAAGAGCTCTTCTTAAACACTGGCACCTCATCTCTGGCAAGCCAACATTGAAGGAAGTTCCCCCAAACCTCCTTTAGTTGCCTACAAGGTAGCCAAAACTATCAAGAGAAACATTGTCAGAGCCAAACTCAGCCACACAGAGGACGATCAGTCCGCCACACCTGAGAAATCTGATTACGCTCTAGATATTGTCATTTCACTTTTGAATGAACAAACCCATTCAAACTAATTGTGCACAAATATCAATATCAGAGGAACGGTAATCACCTTTTCCGTCTAGTGAGTGCCATTCCACTCACTAACCATACCTTTACACCCGATTCACATTTGAATCAAGTGGTTGATGAGTCCCCGAAGGGACGAAAATGCATTCCTTCTGCTTTCTCAGCTACAACCCAACCCACAGCTTGGGTAAACATGGTTTTGGTCTACACAAGTTTAATTCTTATTATTTATACCCACCCAAGGCTCCATTTTAGTCTCCATGTAGAAATAAATCACACAGTGACACACCCACGAATAAACATGCTTTTTTCCCCAAAAGCACCCAAAGTTTATTCGTTTGGATTCAATCTATACGAGCGAGCGTCTCTTGATGGGATAGAGCCATCATTTCTTATACTTGTCATGTTTGTACTCCTTGCACTTTTAGGGAGTATTGGGGGTTGATGGTGAAACAAGAATCTGCCCGAGAATACCAGCCGATTAGCGGATGCAGTACCTTCAGGTTTGCTCTCTCCCAAATAGGATAGTCACACCCACCAGATCGACAGTGTTGTCACTATGTATCAATTAAACCTACATATACATTGCATCCCATTGCATGCAAGTTCAGTTTGCATCTCTCTGAAGTCGAATTACCCAAGGCAAAACAGCCTAAAGTACATTCCACACCAGTAAAAGGAAAGGGATCCAATCTTTCCCGCCAAATAAATTTTACTGGACCAAGCTGACATATCCAAGGGATACCTCCCTCCCACATGTTCCCACTTCAGTGCTCACATCGGGATTCTGGCTGCAAACCCTGCCAATTCTCCCGCCAACTTTGACACTGACGCAAGGCTTCCACTGAGCTAGGCGCCACCGAATACAGACCAACCACTGTTCTCACAATGGGACGTTTTCCTAGAGATCTCTCCTGCGTCCACAATACACATTGTCTTCTCGGGGGATAATCTCACTCCAGACCAATAACTCCAACATGTCAAGTCAGGAGAGCTGGCAGTCTTCAATTCCATGTGCCCAAGTGATCCCACAAACTGATTACTGGAACGTATCCGAACCCAGCAATGACCGTTTCATAGATAATTTGGCCCAAGAATGAATGAATGGGATAGAGCCATCATTTCTTGTCCAATTCAGAATTACGCAAAAATATAAAGCAGCAAGACAAGAACTCTTACTTCCCTTTGCAGATATTTCCCTAAATACTGCAAATATGTGTATAAAACGTATATGAATGGATAGAGGAACATGTTGCCTTTCAGATGACACAAAGATTGCAAGATTTAGATAATTCTTAGACATTTTATGCTCGAATATATGAGACACTCTCTGTGCGGGATAAGGACCGGTAGAGCGCAGACGAAGTCAGAATTCCGCAAAAATATGAGGCAGTTGGAAAAGAACTTGCACTTCCTTTGGCTGCTTTTCCCTAACTACTGTAAATATGGAAATCAAACTTATATGAATGGATAGAGGAACATGTGTCCTTTCAGCTGACACAAAGATTGCCAGATTTAAATATTTTTAAGACCTTAAATGCCCGAATATATGAAGCGTTCTCTGTGGAAGTACAGGACGCGGTATAGCGCAAAGTCAGAATCTCATAGAAATATAAAGCAGTCGAACTCGCACTTCTTTTTGCAGCTATTTCCCTAACTACGGCAAATATGGAAACTTATATGAATATGTAACAGACCAGCCCCACGTCAGTTGGACAGTGGGAGGAAGGAGGAACGGTCCCCTAAGTAAAGCGGACGAGCACTTGGAGAACACGTGACCAATAAATGATGTCTAACTCCAGAACAACAATTTATTAAATATAAAAACAGTTGGTGTAGTGTAATGGCAAAACGCACCGTAAAAAACAATACAATGAATGGTCAAAGGTTTACACGGCTAGCTAACTAATACAGTAGGCATGTTGTAGAACAGAAAGCAGTTACCACATTGGGCCCCGTAAATCGTACAATTTCTGCAAATTAATAGAAGCGAAATGCAGAGAGTACAGTTCTACATTCGAGACCAAAAGCAAGGAGATCACCTTCACACCGCGTACCCACTTTATGTTAATTACCGTATTGGAAGGATGAGGGCGCCCTTACTGAGGAACGGTTCCCTTCAAATAGATAGGGAAACATGTGGCCTTTCAGATAACACCACGATTTCCAGATCTAGACAATTTTAAGACTTTTTATGCTCAAATATGTGAAGCATTCTCTGTACAAGTGCAGGACCCGGTATACCGCAAAGTTAGTATTACGCAAAAATATCAAGCAATCAGACAAGAACTCGCACTTCCTTTTGCAGATATTTCCCTACTGCAAATGTGTATATGAAACCTATATGAATGGAAAGAGGAACATGTGCCCTTTCAGATGAAACTACGAACGACAGATTTAGATCATTCTCACACCTTTATGCTCGAATATATAAAACATTCTCTGAGCGGGATGAGGTCCAGTATAGCGCAGACAAGGCCAGAATTCCGCAAAAAAAGAAGGCACCGGGAAAAGAACTTACACTTCCTTTGGCAGCTATTTCCCTTAATACAGATAATAGGGATATGAAATTTATATGAATAAATAGAAGAACATGTGGCCTTTCAGATGACACCACGATTGCCAGATTTAGATAATTCTTAGACTTTTTATGCTCGATTATATCAAGCATTCTCTGCGCGGGATAAGGACCGGTATAGCGCAAAGTCAGCATTACGCAAAAACATCAAGTAGTCAGACAAGAACTGGCACTTCCTTTGGCAGATATTTCCCTAACTACTGCAAATATGGATATGAAACTTATATGAATGGACCGTGAAACATATGGCCTTTCAGATGACACCAATTGAGATTGCCAGATTTATATAATTCTCAGACCTTTTATGCTCGAATATATGAAGGATTCTCTGCGTGGGATAAGGACCAGTATAGCGCAGACGAAGCCAGAATTCCGCAAAAATATCAAACAGTCAGACAAGAACTGCCACTTTCTTTTGCAGATATTTCCCTAACTAGTGCAAATATGGAAAGCAAACTAATATGAATTGATAGACAGACATGTGGCCTTTCAGATGACAACAAGATTGCAAGATTTAGATAATTCTCAGACCTTTTATGCTCGATTATAGGAAGCATTCTCTGCGCGGGATAAGGACCGGTATAGCGTAGACAAAGCCAAAATTCCGCAAAAATATCAGGCAGTTGGACACAAACTTGCAATTCCTTTGGCAGATATTTCCCTAACTACTGCAAATTTCGATATGAAAGCTATATGAATGAATAGGGGAACATGTGGCCTTTCAGATGACACCAAGATTGCAAGATGTAGATTTTTAAAGACCTTTAATGCTGGGAAATATGAAGCATTCTCTGGGCGAGAACAGCACCCGGCGCAGCGCAAAGTCAGAATTTTGCAAAAATATAAAGCAGTCAGAAAGAACTCGCACCTTCTTTTGCAGATATTTCCCTAACTACTGTAAATATGGATATAAAACTTACATGAATCTACAGAGGAAGATGTGCCCTTTGAGGTGACACAAAGATTGCCAGATTGGATAATTTTAAGACCTTTTATGCTCGAATATATGAAGCAATGTCTGTGCGAGTACAGGACCCGGTATACCGCAAAGTCAGAATTACGCAAAAATATAAGGGTAATGTATGGAACAACGCATGTCAGGGTATCTATATTCCCTTGCAAATGAACAGGAGTCCCTATAATTACAGTAATCTACGGAGTGATGCATTTATTTACAATAACATTCTAACACACTGGAGTCCCTGTAGTGAGGTTAATCTATGGAGTCCCCATATTGACGGTTATCTATGGGGTCCCCATAATGACGTTAATCTATGGAATCCCCATATTGATGGTAATCTATGGAGTCTTGCAGGTATCTTCATTCTCATCCTTATAAATTTCGGACCTCATAATGACAGTAATCTAAGGAGTGCTTGCAGGTATCTTCATTCTTATTCTTATAAATGCGCATACACTGTTGTCTCCATATTGATAGTAACTCAGTGATGTAAGTATATACATCCCTAAGTTAATACACTAGGGATAACAAAATAACGGTAATCTATGGAGTCCAAATATTGACGATGACCTATGGAAAGATGTTTGTATATACATTGTCACGCTTATACACTTGTGTCCCCATATTGACGGTAATCTATCGAGTGACGCAAGTATCTTCCTTCTCATCCTTATAAATTTCGGACCACATAATGATCGTAATATATGCAGCAATGTAAAGATATATATATTCCTTTGCTTATGAACTGGAGTGCCTATAATGACGGTAATCCATAGAGTCTCGATAATGATGGTAGTCTATGGAGTGATGCAGGTATCTTCATTCTCATGTTTATAAATTTGGACCCCATGACAGTAATCTATGGAGCAATGTATGTATCTATACTCCCTTGCTTATACACTGGAGTCCCTACGGTAATCTGTGGAGCCCCCATTTTGACGGTAATATATGGAGTTATGTATGAATCTACATTTACATTTACACTGGAGTCCCTATAATGACGGTAATCTGTGGAATCTTGATATTGAGGGTAATATATGGAATGATGTATATGGATCTACTTTTACATGACTATAGTACACTGGAGTCCCTATAATGACGGCAATCTGTGGAGTCCCCATATTGACGGTAATATATGGAGTGATGTATGTATTCTACATTCTCATGTTGATACTCTGTTGTCCCCATAATGACGGTTATCTATCGAGTGATGTTTGTATCTGCTCTCTCATGCTGATACTCTGTTGTCCCCATAATGACGGTAATGTATGGAGTAATATATGTATCTACAGGGTGTCCCAGAAAAAAACTTAACCCTGTTAATATGCCCATACCATGAGATATTATTATAATGTAAAAGGATCTCCGAAAAGTAGAAGCAGTATTCTTTCTATTAGACGATACCTTGGTGGGTATCCCTTCTGTCATGCATGACTGAGCACCATAATGACGGCAAACTATGGAGTCCGTATATTGACGGTGATCTATGGAGTTATATATGTATCTACATTCTCATGCTGGTACTCTGTTGTACCCATATTGACGGTAGTCTATTGACTGATGTCCTCATATTCATTCTCATTCTCATGAATTTGGGACCCCATAATGAGGGTTATCTGTCTAGTCCCCATATTGACGGTAATGTATGGACTAATTTGTGTATGTACATTCTCATGCTGATACACTGATGTCCTCATATTGACGGTAATCTATGGAATTATGAAGGTATCTTCATATTGATAGTAATCTAATCTAGCTAATACACTAGAGATCATATAATAACGGTAATCTATGGAGTCCAAATATTGACGATGATCTATGGAGAGATGTATGTATATACATTCTCATGCTGACTTTTGTCCCCATATTGATGGTCATCTATGGAGTCTTGCAGGTATCTTCATTCTCATCCTTATAAATTTCGGACCCCATAATATAATATTTATGCTAAGGGTAGGGCATCAAAAAGACACTGTATCTTTCTAACTCAATCGCAAAATTTCTAAATACCTGCACGATTTGAGTCTTGGACAATTGACGAATTGAGTTATGTTGGAATTCATTGCGGAAAGCCTCATAATGCACCGAATGTGGTAGGGTCAAAATAATATGTGCAAATTCCCAAAGTTGGGGGTAGGGCTTCAAAAGGCTCTATAGTAAATAGCTAAATTTCTAAATACCTGCACGATTTCAGTGTTGGACTATTTAGGAATTGATTTCTTGAATCTTTTAGAGTTTCCGAGCTTAAGTTATATGTAGCAATTCAGACGAGAAAACATTGGAATAAAGAAAATGCGGTAGGGTCAAATATGTACGAATTTTAAAAGTTAAGGATAAGGCAACTCAATAAAAGTCCTACTAAATAGCCAGATTTCTAAATATCAGCACAGTTTGAGTCTAGGAATATTCAGGAATGGATTTTTTCAAAGATTTAGATTCTTGGAGCTTTAGTTAGGTTGGAACTCAGATGGAAAAACATCGGCAAGAAAGGGGTGAAACAGGCTTAAATATATACGAATTTTTAAAGTTAAGGCAGAGGAAACAAAAGACTCAGTATCAGTCTAAATAAATAGCTAAATGTGTAAATACCTGCACTATTTGAGTCTTGGACTATTCAGGTTGTAATTCCTTGAAAAGGTTAGATTTTTGGAACTTTACTTATAAATATTCAGACGGGAATACATCGGAATGCAGCGAATGCGGTAGGTTAAAATATGTACGAATTTCCAAAGTTAAAAGAGGGGCTAAGAAAATACTCAATACCAGTGTAACTAAACAGCCAAATTTCAAACTATCTCTATCTAAACTTGAGTCTTGGACTATTAAGGAATTGATTTCTTCAAAAAGTTCAGTTATGTTGGAATTCAGACTGGAATAAACATGGGTGTGCAGCAAATGAGATAGGTGAACAAATTTCAGAATTAAAGGGTCATATAGCAAAATGACAAAATATCGAAATACCTAAATCACCAAATTCAGAAATAACTGCAAGATTTGAAACTTGGACTACTTACGATTTCAGATCTTGAAATAGTTAGATGTTAGGAGCTTTTAATATGTGCAATTGAGATTTCAATTGAGATATCAATGCAGCAAATAAGATGAGTGGAATATGTACGAAGTTGAGAATACGGGGGGTAGAGCAGCAAAATGAATAAATACCTAAATAATTAAATGACCTAAAATTAAAGTCCTAAATAATAGCACAATGGAACAAATTCAACCAAAAGAGGTTTACAAAAAAAAACGAGCAGTGGAATGCAAACTTTTTCCTAACTTCATTTAATTTCCTGAAACTTTAAATACGTCAACGAATGGAGAACAAGTGCCCTTTCAGTAGCTGTCAAGAACGCCATATTTGGACAATTTTCAAACCTTACACTGAAACATATGGAACCATTTATGCACGGAAACACGAACGGTAAAGTAAAAAGTAGCGGGACAAAAACTCTTGCCTACCTTTGCTAATATTTCCCTATCTAGAACAGCAGGATAATGAAAATTTCTTCAATAGAGAGTGGAACTTATTCTCTGTCAGGCAGTACTAGAAAAGAGAATTGAACAAAAGTTACAAGCAGTAGGACATGGTTTGCCTTTTTCGCCAACATTTTCCTAACATTGATATGAAATGTGCTCTTTTACACGGTACTTGGATTGCCAGATTTAGACAATTTTTGGACGTTCTTTGGTCGAACATATGGTGCGGTATTTGCGCGGGATGAGGAATGGTAATGTGAGGACGAATGCAAAAATTCACAAAAAAACAGCAAGCAGTCTGAGAAAAATTCGTCCTCTTTGTCCCATATTTCCCTAAACACACCAAGGATGCATATGAAACGTATCAATTATTAGAACATGCGCCCTTTCAGAGAGTGGTAGGATTGCCAGATTTGGACAATCTTCACACTTGTTATGTTCGAATACATAGAACCATCTTTGTGCGGGAAGAGGACTGCTAAAGTGTGGAGAAAGGGGAAAAGTCACGAATCTGGCAAGCAGTTGCAGATCCCTTGCCTTCTTTTTTCGTGTATTTCCCCAATAACTAGAAATATAAACCTATGTCATCTGATGAAGGAAAGTGTGCCCTTTCATGTGTCGCTGAGACTGTTAGATTTGAAGCACTTTTAGACTTGTAATGCCCGGGTATAGGGAGCCATCTTTACTGGGGAAGATGGAGGACCGGTAAAATGTGGCAAAGGGGAATTGAACAAAAGTAGCAAGCATCAGGACCCTAATGCACAAATATTGAGCCATGTGCGCAGGAAGAGGATCAGTAGAGTGAACAAAAAGGGAGAATTGCACAAAAATAACAAGCAATGAGACATGAACTCGACTTCTTCGATGGGTATTTCCCTAATAATAACAAATTTGGATCTGAAACTTCGACTAATGGACGGAGGAATATGTCCTATTTCAGATGCCGCCCTGAATGCCACATTTGGACAAATTTCTGCACTTTTATGCTCGAATATAATGGAGCCATTCTCTGCTCAGGAAGAGGCAATGGTCCGGCCAGTGGACACAAGGATTGGGGGCATGCCCCTGCCACAAGTTTGTTCACTAAAAATACTTTATAGGTGTGTGAGAAAGAGAGTAATGGGTATATCAGCACCAATACCCTAAGAAAACAATACCACGACATAAAAACAAGGATGTCACGACCGTCACGCTTCTGAAAGTTCTTCTTCCCCAAAATCATGCTGAATAAGCCCGAAACTGTATTCAGTATCGAAATCTAATTTTCTCCAGGGATAGTGAAATTTGCATCCTTGTCGAGTCACCCCAAGCTCGCCCATTCGGACCATTTGTTAACCTACTTAACCTCGGAGATTAAAACTTTTCGTCAAAAAGAGACCAAGTAACATGTGTACAATGAGGGAAACAATTTCCTTTATACGGCATTTTCCAGGATAAAAAACACAGCAACATTAAACAAAAACACATAACACAAAATACACTGAAATCACAAACACAAACTTACAAATGCCCGGAGAGGCACAGTTAATCCAATAACTGTCACCCGTAAGACTGCATTTCTGAAGCTCCAGGTTTTACATAAACGTGCACACACATACACAATAAAGTAACAGCACAAGATTCAAGAAATGGCAATAAATAAATCGAACAGAAAAAATATATAGGCAGTTGGCAAAATAAGATAAATATGACATACAAATACATTAAAATAACAGAATAAAAATTAATTACAGAAACAAATCAATCAATTAAACAATAAGTACCCCCCAAACAATAAAAGAAATGTATTGTGTAGAAACCGACAAAGAGAAAAACACCATGAAATAAAAAAATACACTTGAATACCGGCAAAAGCAAAACCATTGACACATTTGGCCCACATGGCAAATCTCAGGTATTCAAATCCCCCCATTTTGAGCTTCCTTGCACCAAACAACACAGTGCCCCTCCCACAACTTGCCAGTCCCAACGACCTTATTACAAGGGTACTCCACTGCAAATTCAATCAGTACTCTGTCAAGTTTCATATAGTTTCAAATTCAAGTGGGTACTTGGTAAGTTGATCCCGTGTTGAAGGGTTATTTAAACCACTTCAGTTTTCAAACGTTCAGGTACATGTAGGTCATCTCAAGAGCATGTAATTGGAAAAATGATGAAGTTTTTGAATTCGTTCCCTAAGGTTTGTCCACCCTGATCGTTTCAATATACCACCTGTTCACAAAGACTATTTCACGGTCAAAAGCTCTATGAAGACCTCTAACAACAAATGTAAGCAAAAGATTAATGCTTTTAGATTCACGGAAAGACAAATTCAATGTACATATGCAACCAATCCGTGTAATCCATTTTAAATCTTCTTCACTAGAGAATTATTCTGGTTGCTCAACGTTGAATTTTGTTCTAATTTGTCAATGTATAAGGTTCCTGTTGTGAAGGTACCAGATAGGCTACTTGTATTCCAGAATAGTCAACACTAGAAACTTGCAAGATGAAAGCAAGACATACTAAGTCTGTTTGATTTGGTAGTGACATAACAAGATTTTCCCGAGAAATTTTGTACTCATTATCAGCTTCAAACTGCATGTTAACTAAGGTACAATTCAGGTCCACTATTTTCTTTGACCATCCTAGTATAAGCAAAGCTTTGGTTTCGTTAGTAATGTATTGAGATGCATTTTATTAGCATGACAACATCTTTGGAAGCCATGGGTATCTTGAAGGTCATCAGACTGACATTATATTGGCCTACACACAAGAGCACTGTTACCAAATAAAGTGCTAGCTGACACGACGTGATAAGGAAAGTTGTTGGTATACATAAGAACTGGATTGGGCTCAAGAAACGTCCTTGAGGTACATCAGATGGCACAGAAAAATCATGCAAAGTAGCAGCCTTTCAACAAAACCTTTTGTTGCCACCACAAGACAAACGGTCACTGCATCAGTTGCAAATTACCATTTCTGTTATGTTGAGGAAATCAAAATCATGCTGTTGTTACTTTTATTGCCCCTAAAAGGCTAAGTGCACGTATACAACAGATACTGCACCCTGAATTTGCTCATGCTATTCCAGAACAGACAAGATAAGAAAATGATGAGAGAGGTTGAGCATGTCACAGCATGGAGCGTATCACTGTTCAACCAGCAGCAGAAGACTAGCACGTAGAACAGATAGGCACAGTGCTAGAGTCCAAATCTCGGCCGTAATTGTGGTACTGAGTACAGGCGTAAGCAAATCAAAGACAAATGTTTAATTAGGATGACATGATTTACGATTAAAGGCATCACATGAATAATAAATGACAAAAAAAACAAAAATACCAAGAAGCCAATAAAATCACCTCAAAAGGAGGGCACAGAGGACTTGATTAAAACTGGATATTTTTTAAATGTGTAAATTCCCATGATTAAAAAGAACGAGTAAAAAAAATTCTTTTTATAGCATGGCCTTCACTTTGCGGGATAATTTTCTTACGTTTGGAAATATGGAAATGAAACGTTCTCCTAAGATTTTTTTTTCTCTTTTTGGGGCTGTCATTTTGATCATCTGTGTGCCTGTGGAGACTACTGTTTCCTTTGTTCTGGTTAATTTGTCTTGTTAACGATATGAGCATAAACAGGGGTAATAGTAGTTCATTCTACTTTTGCAGTCCCTGCTGACCCGTATAACTGATATTGGTCTCATTATGTATTCGGATTATTCGGATTATCCCTGGTCCATGCTACTGCTTATATTTAGTTGTATTTGTGCTTTTGTTGTTTTTTACATAATTTGTGTTTAATTTTGCTTTGTTTGTTCTTGTGATGGTCAAATAAATAAAAATAATTGAAGAGATGGTACCCATCACGATTAACCAAGGTAAACCGTTTGACCATTTGAAGACTATCGTCATATACACAGGCCAAACTAACTACTAAAACAGATTGACTAACAAGTACAAGAGGGAGAAGCTTTCTCCTTCATTTGTGTATAGTTCTCTTGAATGTAGGAATATCAGAATCAAACATTCTTCAGTGGATATGTTCAACAAAATGACAAGATCAGTTGATTTTCACCAACCCTACAGTCACAGACAAAAGCTTAGTTTGGATTAGGCCTTATATAGAGCCAAATTTGCTGCAAAACCATCCACTAACAAGACCAGCTTAAAAATGGGAAACCATGAAGCATAACTGCCCTAAGTATGCACCTCCATTAAATAAGACTTTACATGGTGGAGACTAAAAACAGGGCTTGTGGTTACATCAAGTGGATAGATCTCCCTTGGAAGAGGTATGGTTCTGATAAGAACTGTAGAGTGTGTGCTTGACGTTTCATCCAGCATGCTCTCGTCATCCTCCAGAGTGGAGCCTGATAAGCCATGCTCCAGATTTTATAGAACAATTGTACATGTATACAAAATTATGTACAGATATTGTTCAAAATCTGGAACATGACTTTCATTGTTAGGCTCAAATCAGAACATCATATAAAGTGCTTACCGAGTGAGTTGTGTCGTCAGTAATGCCAGTTGCCAGTGATGTGTTAAACTCCAGAAAACTGTCTCCAAGGGACTTGGTCTTGTCTCTTCATCAATGCTACAGCTAATAAAACCAAAGAGTCAAGTAAACAAAGATCAGAGCCGAATGACATTCAAGTAGACATCACTGCCATGTCTTTATAGTCTTTAACTCTCATTTTCGTATTGACCTTTGTTTCAACTCTCTTCAATTGTTGGTTGATCAGCAAACACAACTCCTGAAAAGACATAATTCTAAAGCTTCGAAGCAGCCATTTTAAACTGACACCCCTTCTACTTTCTTGGGCTCTTTCAACAGCCCAAGAAAGAAGAAAATTTAGACAGTCCAAAATCGTCTGATTCAATAGGATTTTGCATACACCGAAGGGGGTTGGGCCAAACACTCTCTGATATTTCACGTTTTACCTGCCATCCAAAATTTATCAATGGTATTAAATTATGGCTCCCCATACACAGCAATGTCACCCAGGTTTACGCAAAAATTAAATTCATCCACAGAGAAGGACCTCTGTCCCTGTCAACTTTTGGAAAAGTGAAGAGACCTGTAACATAATGACATCATGCTTAGTTTCCTAAAGCAGTGAAGTGGGAAGCAATAACTGTCCAAGTAAAAAATAATAGCTTGACATCATTGTTTTGGGTCCATATATGAAATATATATGAGTCCACAGGGGACTGAATCAGTGAATTATACCTTTGGAATAACCAACAACATTGGACCCACGTACATGTACCTTTTACCCAGCAGGCAGCAGCAAGAGATCAAAGTCTGATCACCTCATCAACGAGCACAGGAACCCCATCATCAAGAGGTTGGATGTACCATGAACAGCGGCTCACTCAGCGGCTTGTGCTCTGGCTGAAATGGACACACACAACAGTCATTAAAAACATGCAAAAGGAAGAAATGACAATACAACATGAGTGCATTAGCTTAGATTAACTGATTCTCAGAGAGCAGCGGAGAATGAGAATGAGTAAGCTTGTGAGGTTTTTTCGCAAGCTCTCGGACAAGCACTGAGCATGCAGTGCTTATTAATATATTCGTTGGGTAAAGGCAAAACCTGTTATATATAATTAACATCTCCCCAACGCAAAAATACATCTTGAAAATAGTTCGCGGTACCCGCTGCTTCATTTGACTCGGACCGGCCAGCCGACCCCGGCAAGCTCGGTGGTCGAGTGGTTAAGACATCTGCACTAGTAAGCAGGAGGTCGTGGGTTCGAGTCCCACCCGAGTAAGCTTGTGAGGTTTTTTCGCAAGCTCTCGGACAAGCACTGAGCATGCAGTGCTTATTAATATATACGTTGGGTAAGGGCAAAACCTGTTATATATAATGAGAAAGATGGAGAAAAGTTATAAGTGTTTCCCTAAATGACCTTCTTCCAGGCATGTGGAACCCCAAAGAAATATTGTCAAGATGGCTTACATCATACTTTCCAGCCAATGTTGAATCCTTGGTGTGTATGATAGAAGCCAGCCTGTGTTAAGGATATCATGAAAGAAACTCTGGACGCACACGTTATTTATTCTGCATGCTGCCGCCATAGGCATGGAGAGCCTCAATCTGGCAGATTGTACAATCATGTCACAATCAGCTTCTGAAACATTGTCCAATCGTATGGTATAAAATCCGACACAGCATGCACAGAATGACCAAGCAACATACATGATAATCACTGAACCGATTTTGTAAAGATCAAGATCGAGATTTTGCATGCCTGGGGCAGCAGCGTGAAAAGACCAAATTGTACCAACTGTGGGCTAGCATGCCATATTGTAACAACCTGATGCATTGCACCTTTCGTGTATTTGACACAGAAGGATGTCTTCAGTGAGTAAAAAGTTGGCTGATAAAATAAAACACGTCCAGATTTTTTAAGCAACCCTTTGTGGAATGTGTACACTCATCCTTGTACGTGATTTGGATCCAGGAAGGAGGACATTTCATTTCAGTACCCTCCTCATTCACAACAAGCAGCCTGTAGATGCAGCTTCTGTATTGGTTCTGTTCACTTTGGCACAAATTGTACAACCATACCAAATTATCCCATCCATTTTTTGTAGTTTAATTCAACCCAACCATAAAGGCCGGAGATTCTCATTAGTTGAAAACTTAAAAGACAAAACCCAAGGTCAAGATTTACAGAACAACCGGGCATCTCACCATTACCATTACCATGGACTAATATCAGAATATGATGTAGACTGTTTCAATACCTGTTGAGTAATGTCACCAGTGATAAGATATCTCTGATATCTCCAGAGAACGGCCTCCAGGTACTAGCTTGCTCTTGTCTCTGTGTCAAACTACTGAAACGAGGGAAACTAAATAAACCCTGTTTGAATTCCAATCTGTATTACTGCACACTCATGGAGGCCACAACTTCAAAATAGGTGCACTTTACAACAAGTTGAAACATCATTGAAAGCAGTGTCAAATCAACAAAGATCGGGGCCCACATCACTGGAGTTTCTCATATAAATATAAATCTTATTATCTTCTTAGTTGTCATTTTTCCATTTCTTTTCAATTGTTGCTTGATGAGCTAGTGTATTTTATTTTTCAAAATACCTTAAATACATGTACACTTCCCCAAAAGTCCTTTTCCTCAAGCCTGTAAGCAGCAATTTAACATATTACATCCCTCTACTTTTTTCAGTTCTTAAGATTTGTTTTCAACCATCTACAGATGCAAGCCTGCAAAACAAAGAGTGTTGATCTGGGGTTATATTTAAACAATCCCACCTGTTTTTTCAGCCAAGCAATCTCTTCAATCTGCCTTGAGTAGAAGCACAACTTAATTGGTTGAAAAGAGCCGTGTTGGTTGGGAGTATTCGTTTTGTTGGTAGCGATTGGGCTACTATCATGTCCTAGTCGTTCATGAACCAGTGATGCAAAGTTAGTACCAATGGAGCCTCTGATGCCAAGGAAATAGTGTTCTCTCGGTCCAACTAAAGGCCAATACAGGAGATCACAGTCTGTGCAGAAAACATTCCCAAATTATAAACAGTATTAACCATAACCTCCAAGGGTGCACGTGGAATCATAATAAAATCAGAGGATTTTGGGGACCATTTTAGCTTTAATAGCTCCCCATATACATGTCACCCGGTATTTGGGCAAAATAAATGTATTCACCAAGCATGATCCTTAGATAGACATAATGAAGTCACACTTTGTTTACACGCCCTATATTACATGTATAAGACAGTAAGGTGGGGTAGGTCTTAATGTACTAGGTCTACAGGACATGAGGGAATGAGTTCACAGGAGACTCAATCACTGAATCCTACCTTTGGGATGACCAATAACAAAAGATCACTTACGTTTTACCAAGAAGGCTACAGTAGAAGATCACAGTACAATCACCTCAACAACAGTGGCCATCATCAAGAAATGCCAAGAAGCTGGTCGTCCTGTAAGCAACGACTCATCAGCGGCTTGTGCTCTAGCTGAAATGAATACACATAACAGTCATTAAAACATGCTAAATGAAAAAATGGCAAGAAAATATGAGTGGAGGAGCCTGTTTGCCGATTCTCAGAGGGCTTTGAAGAATCAGAAAGATGGAGAGAGCTGATCGAGAATTTGTAATTCACGTATGTGCACCCAGCACTGCCGGTGTTTCAGTTTCATTATATACAGCATTTTATGGGGTGGTGCATTACAGGGGTAGCCATAATCCAGTCCCGCCTCCTGCAATGCAGCTTCAAATTTTTATCAAAAGAGGCAGCGGTGGAGAGCCGTAGCCAATGTTCAATACTTGTGCATGCCGTATTCTCACATGGAGACGCCGCACCGTGTGTTGCCAACATAGAGTGCAACATAAACCGTTGAAAACATTTCATGTAGGGGTTTTACTGAAGATATACACGTACCCCACATATATATTTGCAATGGATGTTTGTAATGACACACGTGATAAAGCCAAAAATGCAAATTTTTTTTTAAAATAGATATTGAGCCTCTTCATACAACAGTGTCATTAGAAGTGAGTATCATTCCATGACACAAATAAACTAAATTCTACACTATTCAAACATCAATTGGAATGTGTTGCTGTGACAGAATAAAATCACAGTGCACCTGATTTTAAGTTCGTGAATCTGGCTTTAAAAACTTTTGCAAGCTAATGACCATCAGGATGACGTTTAGTTCAACGCTGGCTTCACATTTGTGTTTCACATTCTTGTGAAAACCCCTATTGCAAGAATATCATGATTTGTTTTGCACAAAGATGGGAATAAACAAATTTTCACTGCTAGAAAAAGACTACTGCATATTTGACTACATCAGATCATTCACTCACAAAACAATCCAGCAAATGTCTCATTTCCATCACAAAAGCTAACTGGCATTCCAGTCTACAACCCTGAACAATAAGTAAAACTAAGTTGAGGAAGGAAACATACATGTACATGGTAAGTGCTGCCACAATAACCTTCGTATCTGAATGAGAATGACTGAGAGAGAGGGGGAGAGACAACGGAATAACAGACAGATGAATAACAGATAGACTGACAAACATACCGACAGCACATAGACAGATGAACAAGACAAAGAGGACAGTTATCTTGGAAACTACACCTCTCCCCGTTGTATTTTCAGTACAGAAAGATTTTACAGTAATAACCAAAATCATTTTGGCATAGAAGAATCTTTGAAAATAATCAAATTGTATTCAGAAATGATTAGCACAACCTCCAATTTTAAGCTTTTCATCATGCAATCAGTGGAAATCTCCATGCATGGCTCCATGCAACACAGACTAAAAGTGTGAGGCCTACTTTCTACCCAATTTTTACCAGGTTCACTGAAATATGTAGAAATTACAGATTGTATAATGTATTTCTATAATTCTGAACCTCAGTGGATAGGCCTAGATAGTTTCAAAGACTTTGGCTTCCTGACAAATTCTCGTGGGGTGTAAAGTAATGTTTTCTCTTCATTTACCACATCAAATCATACTATCCTCCGGTTTGTTTAGACTACTCATTGACTATCAAATTAGCAACTTTGGCCCCACATACAGGCTGGAGATTTTCATTGGTTGAAAAATTTGTTGGACAAAAGTCATGTTTCAGATTTACAGCACAACTGTACATAGGCCCCTATTACTCCCTAGGCCTATTTTTTTTATTTTATTAACATTTATTGTTATCAGAAATAGGCTAGGCCTACAGTGTTTGTATAGCGTGAGCTGTTTCCAGACCTGCTGAGTACAATAAAGTGTCAGAATATATCTCAGATGTGCAACAATCCAGAAAACGGTCTTGGAAAATGCAGTGAAGACAGCCAAATCACTCCTGAAGAAAGCTAAAGCAGGGCACACCGACCCATATTTGAGCCTACTCGCATTCCGAAACACACCAACTGCTGGCTTTGACACTAGCCCAGCACAGAGACTGATGAACAGGAGAACCCGAACCACACTACCAACTACATCAAAGCTACTACAGTCGCAGGTCCCGATGGGAGTAATGGATCATGGGAGTAATGGATCAAATGAAGAAGTCCAAACAGACCCAAGCAGACTACTACAACTGCACAGCCAAGAAAGTTTCACCACTGAAACCAGGTGATGCTGTTCGAATCCAACCACAGTCTCCACATCAACACTGGCGCAAGGCTACAGTGGTGAAGTCCCACCCACAGCCACGCTTGTATGAGGTCGAGACGGAAGGTGGTGTGCGATACCGCCGAAATCGACGACATCTGCGAAAGACCCATGAGACGACCAACCATCGGGATTACGAAATCAACGTAACACCTACACAGCACACTACGCGAGGAGAGCCAAGACAGGGAACACCACAGACGACACGATCTGGAAGAGTCATCCGACCACCAGCCTATCTCAAGGACTATGTCAAACATTGAACACTTGTGTTGTCCTGACAGACAACTGGATGGATACAACATTTACGCTGTTTCACAAACACAAAATGAAATCTAAAATGCCAGATTTCGTTTTGTTTTTTTTTCTATCTACTCGGTTATTTTTGGCAGCATTTTTCTTTCAAACACTTTGACACAATTAACAAACCAAAAAAAAAAGGAAAAGAAAGAAAAGACAGACAACAGAAACAAAAGAGAAGAGAAAGTTGATGTTTAAAAAAAAAAAATAGCTAGGGTTCCTACAACTGCCATGTGATTTTAACACCCATAAGCAAGGTTTCATGGATACTGAAGCTGATTCTTGGAATAGCATCAATTGCCGAGGACATTCACTGCCTTATTTGGACATTGGATTTCACCTGCAGTACATGTACAAGCAGATATATACTTAAAGGAACATTCAGCTTAAAGAAAAAAAAAAACTGTATAAAAGGAAAGATGTGAGGGGCGCAGCGCCCTCCTTTGGATATACTGTGTTAGTGCATGACCTTTGACACACCTGGGTACTTGGAAGAAACCTCTGTGAGCGCATGATTCTGTGACATGTACCAACCGACCAGAATGCTAGAATAAATCGTGAACCCTACATATCCGAGTCCATATCCTTCCTGAATAATAGAGTAACATAGGATATGACAGGTCTCACAGGAGTGTTCCTCGTCTCTCCATTACTGCTTCAAGTTAAGAAACCAAAGGAACCCCGTTAAAATCCCAGCCTGCATGCCTGACAGTAACTGTGGGGCCGCCATGTTTAAATACAGGATGCACTTTACCATAGCAAAAGCAGTGTAAAATCAACAAAGCCAAGCCCACACTTGTGGAGTTTGTCATACGGAAATCTCATTATCGTCTTTGCCGTCATTTCTCAATTTATTTTCAATTGTTGGATGGTAAGCCAGTGGTATTTCTCACCTTTAAACTCACCTCCTGTGAAGTCACGTAACCCGCCAACTTGGCCACACATGCGTTCTTGTGCGTAGGCACCGTAATGCTAATGCTCGCGCCACCGTGGAAAACTGTT
The DNA here is from genome assembly GCF_054643075.1 of Acanthaster planci. Classification (NCBI taxonomy): domain Eukaryota; kingdom Metazoa; phylum Echinodermata; class Asteroidea; order Valvatida; family Acanthasteridae; genus Acanthaster; species Acanthaster planci. Next base: position 20,199 of record NW_028257703.1, on the reverse strand, counting down.
CGTCGATCAACTTGCGCACATATTGAGCAGGGTACCAAGCAGGGGATAAAACAGCGCTGGTGATCGGCGCGCTTGAAATAGGCCCTGTAAACGTGCACAAGCACGACGAAGATCTGAAGATAATGCAATTATTTTTTTTTCGTAATGTAAATCAAAAGAATGACCACTATTGCACAGAGAAAAAAAAAGCATTTCCCAAAACTGTATGCGAGCAATTTGCATCAATAGGGGCCTATAAAAAAACATGTATTTCCTACCCCCAAAGCATGGACAAACGCGACCGTCTGAGGCTTGGGCTTCCAGAGCTACGGCTGGGTCTATTGTCTACGCGTCTCCAAGCATTTCCAATGGAGCGAAGACCTAGACCTAGCTCTTGACAAGAGATTCGGATGCAGCCGTAGTTTACATCTTGACCGCAACACACACCATGACGTCAAACTACAGTGAGTCGTAGAAAAGATGCTATACGAGACGTTATCTACCAAAAAATCATCAAAGTTACGTCCGAAATTCTGGGGATTCTAGCTAATCATACCTTTTTCAGGTTGCAATATAACGCCTCCCGAAGCGGAACCGATACTGGAATTTGATGCATTTTGTTTATGGTCGGCTTTCTTGACACGGACTGGGAGTGCATGCATATGAGCAAACGATGGGCAACATATAGAGTGGTACTTATTATATTATTTCGTGGGAACGAGATGATTTTGAGGGAACAAAACGATAATTCGAGGGAACAGAATTAAAAAAATCTTCATTGTGCCTGACCCCTTAGGGGCTCCTTCGGTACTCGTAGAGAGGGTCATCGAATGCAACTGTGCATTTTTGCAAGTTGGGGCACACTCACTGTCCGACAGTAAATGCCCCCCCCCAAAAAAAAAAAAATTCAAAATACATGTACATACAACTTAGGGCGGAAATAATGCCGCCCGGCGCTCCGAAGGAACGGGTTAGCCTTTCGATGGTTTTGTGTGTGTGGGGGGGGGGTTGTCGGATCAGGTCGACATTCAAAACAATGACAAGAAGCGGTTTTCTTTTGAATAAGGGTTTGATATGCTACATTTTTAATCAGTCCTTTCCCAAAATTATTAAGCATACTTTTGCCCTATGCAGAATAACAGCTGAATCGCTGGACTGCTGGGCAAAGAGCATAACACTGTATGGGTAAATAAGTGGTAAAACAAAACCACTTTCTAAAACAACTCTAAAACCGTTGGGCAAAAAGAGACAAGTCTACCTATAACAGAGCCTGAAAATTGACCCCTGATGGTGCGCTTCCGGAACACTTGGATAGGATAAATAACGAGCAAAGATGTTATTATTAGCTGTTTCGGCAACTCACGAAACAGGTATTGCTTTTCTGATTTTTTTTAGCTGTTTTGGCAACAGCCTGAACAACTCTTTCTTTTCTGATTATTTTTTAGCTGTTTCAGCAACTTTTCAGAAACAGGTATTGTTTTTCTGATTATTTTGTTTTTCTTTTTAGCAAGTTGCCGAAACAGGTATTGTTTTTCAGATATTTTTTTTCTTTTCAACTCAATTCCTTCCACCAGTCGACTTTGGCAGTTTACTAAATCTGATCGACTTTAAACTTGGCAGACCTTTGGACCATCATCCAAGGACGGTCCTAGAAGAAATTCACAGTGATAACTTAAGTAGTTTATGTATTATTGATTTTTCAATAATTAATTTTTCCCCATAGACTTTGTACACAGATTGCACACAGTTTTCCGACTGTCCTATATCAGGCTATGAGGGCACTATTGCAGAATTACGGTTACACGTGCTTGGGCTTTCAATTTTCAACAAACTGTAATATATTTAACCATGGATGGCGTTGTTGCACAATATAGGGTTTGTACACACGTTGTCCAGCATAATGCGTGAGCAGTCCTCAACTTTGACCGAGAACTACTACCAGAACGAAAAAGAAATCAAACTAAATTTTCCCTTCTGTTCGATTGCAAATATACCCAAGTGTGCAAATATTAAATAATATTTCATAATTTTTTTCCAGTTTAGACAAAAATCACGTGACATGAAAATAAAGGAGCAGTTTTCCTGCACACGTGTTTCTAGGCCATTGACTTTGTACACGTTTTCGAGCCACATTTTTGGTAACTTTGCAATATTTGATCGTTCCAAAGTGATAGCCAACAAAGACCCTGATGCAAGATTTATTGCAAAGGGATGACGTCATGATGACTTCATCACCTAATTTTATATTCATTTTTGAACATTAAATTTTTCCCCATAGGGCGCAGGATTACTATAAGAACAAAGGAGAAATCGCGTACTTTATGCTGTGCTATTTTATTTGAAATATGCATAAGAGTCCGAATATGAAGTAATATTTCGTAAAAATTGTTTACTTTAAGCGCAAATCACGTGACATGAACTTAAAGGAGCAGTATTTCTGCAAACGAATTTATAGCCCATTGACTTTGCACACGTTTTTGAGCGACAATTTTGGTAACCTTGCAATGTTTGATCGATGGCAAAATAATAGCTAACAAAGACCCCGATGCAAGATTTATTGCAAAGGGATGACGTCATGATGACATCATCACCTTATTTTATATTCATTTTTGAATATCTAACTTCTCCCCCTTGGTTTTGTACACGTTTTTCTACTTAACACAAGTGAACAAGTAGTCTTTAACTTCGGCGCAAGATTACTATAAGAACGAAGGAGAAATCGGGTACTTTACGCCCTGTTATTTGATTTGAAATATGCCGAATATGAAGTAATATATCATTAGAAGGGTTCAGTTTAAGTGCAAACCACGTGACATGAACTTAAAGGAGCAGTGTTTCCGCAAGTGAGTTTTTTGCCCTAGACTTTGTACACGTTTTCAAGGAATAATTTTAAAACCTTCCGATGTTTGATGGTTATCAAAGTGACAGCCAACAAAAACCGTGATACAAAAATTATTGTAAGTAAAGGACGTCATGATGACGTTATCATGTCATTTATTCGTGGTTTTTCAATATTTATTTTAGCCCATTGACGTTGTACACGTTTTCAAGCAAGCATTTGGGTTAGTTTGAGAGCTTTGATCAACTTCAAAGTTAGCCAAGAAAGACCTTGATGCAAAAATACGTCAAAATCTATGACGTCGTGATGACGTCATCATGTGATTTATTATTGATTTTTAAATATTTATTTCAGCCCATTGACTTAGTACACGTATTTGAGGCACTAATTGCATACCTCAGTAATCATTGATCACCGTTAAACTTACAGCAAGCACTAACTATACAACGAAGATAATTCTAAAATATTTGTCATGATGACGTCATCACGTGATTTGTTATTAAATTGTGAATACTTAAATATTCCTTTAAATGTATAAAAACCCATATAAATTCAACCGTGGCCTCCCGCAACATTCTGTTTGCAGCAAGTGCCAGGATAAAATGTGGTCTTGATTTCGTCTCGTGTAAGTCAAATGACATAACCATTCCTTTCGGTTTAAACCGGAATTAGGCTTATTGTTTGAAAGTGGTAAAAGCCGTAAAGTTTTTTTTTCAACATAATGCGTCTGTCGGTGTTAATGCTGGGTTGAAACCTTGCTTAATATCTTGGAGAGGAAGCGCTTTGAGCAAATATCGAGCTTATTTAGTGATAACGTCATAAATAATTGCTTTTTTCGTAACGGACATTATCGGCGTTATCAACATGTCAGATGTTGTTAATTCTGCCTGGATTCTACTTTTCCGTTGATTAAAAAGGCTCGTGACACCCGATGACCTGCGTGGGGACGTATTAAGTTCTGAACCCCAAACAGAACGGGTGATGAAGTCAATGACAACATCAGACCGTTTTTTGATTTTGGGACAAGAAGTCCCCAGGCAGGCTGGCCACGCCAGACCACAGTTTTCGTGGGAGTACGACTCCCCCTGCCTGACTTTGGAACCTACACTAAAACTTCGGTTATTAAACTTTTTAACATTATTGGTCGTTTTCAAGGTGCTAGTGGTTCTAGACTTAATGTCAATAAATCCAAAGGCTTTGTTTTAGGTGATTTTAATGAACGATTGTGCGACCTTTGTCCTATATTGTGGACAAGGGAGCCAATCAACATCAACGGTTTCTGGATAGGCAAAGGCAACATGTCCACGAGAAACTGGGAGAACCGGTTAAATAAACTCCGCCCCTGTGTTGAGAGTTGGAAACGTCGCTCCCTCTCTCCTTTTGGCAAAGTTTCAGTTATCAATACTGTCTTCCTTTCTCGCCTTTTCTATGTTTCTCCTGTTTACCCTCTGCCGGTCTCCATTGAAAGGAAAATTAACAAGATCATTTTTCCATTTTTGTGGTCAGGTAAAACAGAACTGGTTCGCCGAGCCACTGTCTGCCAGCCAACAGAACGGGGTGGCCTTGGTGTCACGAGCGTGAGGTTGAAATCGGACGCCATTTTTGTCAAAGGTCTGTGTTCTTTTTTTCGTGATGACACCCCACCTTGGGTTTTTTTCGCCGCTTTCTGGTGTTCTCTTTCCCTCCGTGACATTCTTCCACCTGTGTTTTCTTCACATCTTCGTCCTCATTCCTTTTCTGTTCCACCTTTCTATTCTACCTTGTGTTCTGTAATTCGTTCTTTGCCTAATTTCCGTTCAATCAACTGGAACAGCGCTACGGTACACAATGTGTACAATCTTCTCGTTAATCAAACTAGAGCTATTCTGCCTCGCTCGGATGTTTTCTCTTCTGTCCCGCAGTTTTCCTTTTTAGTGAATAACCACCTCGACCACTCCCTGCGAGATTTTAATTGGCGAATTCCATGGAAGGCTGTCAAAACAGCTCAGCGACTGTCCTCGTGGGGCATTGGCCGTGGCAAATGTCCAAGACTCAATTGCAGCTGCACTGAATCACTTCTTCACTTGCTGTGGACCTGTTCTTTTGTTTCTTTGTTGTGGGACTGGGCTACCTATGTAGGAGTTTGTGTTTTCGGTCCCACTTTTACTATTTATCCTTCACTCATTTTCATTGCAGATAGTCTTAACCCTCTGAATATCAATGTAAGATTTATTTGGTTTGTTATTTCGACATTAAAATGGCATATTTGGAAATCTCGTTGTCAAGCTATGTACGACAGTATTCATGTTGACCCGGTTTCTGTTCTATGTATTTCGAAGCGTTTTTTTAAAACAGCGTGTTGAGGCGGATTTTTGCAGACTAGATAGAGACCTGTTTTTTAGACGATGGAGTAAGTCGGGCAATGTCATGTCTGTCCGCAAAAACCGGGTTTTAGTAAACTTGTAGTGGATTTCTATTTAGGGGGCCTTTTGCCCCTTTGTCGTAGTTCTTGGTGCTAAGTCTGTCAGGGTTAAAATTGTTCGCTTTTTCCCCATAGGGTTAAGGATTTAGGGGCTTGTCCTCTGGAAAGGTCGAGACATCACCGATGCTGTGGGGTCCTTTAGGGAATCCCTGCAGCGGGACAGGCCTAACCCCATACTGCGGTTTGGGGGACAGACTTAGTGCTTTTCATTATTATTTTTTGGTCTGAGTATATGTGACTTACTTTTCTTTGTAGATTTTCATCTAGGAGGATTTGCTGTCTTTTAACTCTATTTTTTGGAGGCTCTTGTTACCATTTTGTGGGAGTTTAGATAGTTCTTTGTCGTTTTGTGACTGGTTTTAGTGTAGGTTCCAATGACAACATCAGACCCTTAACTTGCAGTTTTAGCGTGGCGACAGTTGCCAAAGAATGGCAGAGTAGTTTTAAAGTGTATGTCATACAGTTCAACTTCTAGTCACAGTTATCAAAAGTGAAATTCATTTTTGCGCCAAAATGTTCAGGATAGGGCAACAGATGTCATCTCTAGTGGTCCTGCAATCTTTGTCCTTATATTTTGTACACAGAAAATGTGAAATGGGCAATCGATTACTCTTATGTTAGATATTATCAAAGATTTTTTGGTTTTTAGTGTGCAATGCATATTTATGATTATGCAAATAACACGGGGTTCGCGGACCAATGTCAGTGGAGAATACACTCTTTAAGGCCCTATATCTTCTAAAGTACATGTACGATTGGGTACAAATTTTGCAGATACCTTAAATAGAGAGTGCTGAAGAGGAAAATTGACCTTATGTGATGATGACGTCATGAGCAGACAAGTCACGTGGCATTAAATTGAACTCTTGAAGGCCCTATATCTCCTGATGTACCAGACTAATCGGGTTCAAATCTTGCAGATATCTTGAGAAGGGAGTGCATCAGAGGAATATTGACCTCATGTGATGATGTCGTCACCAGGAGACAAGTCACGTGACATGAAAGGGGGAACTCTTCAAACCACTATACCTCGAAAAGTACGTGTCCTATGCAGTTGAAACTTTGTGTGTGGCTTGAAAGGGAAGGGTTTCAGACAAAGCCAGAATTATGCAAAAATAAGAGGCAGTTGGACAAGAACTCGCACTTCCTTTTACAGATGTATCCCTAACTACTGCAAATATGGATATGAAACTTACATGAATGGACAGGGGAACATGTGGCCTTTCAGAAGGAACCAAGAGTGCCAGATTTAGATAATTCTTAGACCTTTTATGCTCGAATATATGAAGCATTCTCTGCGCGGGATAAGGACCGGTATAGCGCAGACGAAGCCAGAATTCCGCAAAAAAGGAGGCAGTTGGAAAAGAACTCGCACTTCCTTTGGCAGCTATTTCCCTAACTACTCCAAATATGGATATGAAACTTATATGAATGGATAGAGGAACATGTGGCATTTCGGATGACAGCAAGATTGGAAGATCTCGATAATTTTTACACCTTTTATGATCGATTATATGAAGCATTCTCTGCGCGGGATAAGAACCGGTATCGCGCAGACGAAGCCAGATGTCCGCAAAAATATTAGGCAGTTGGACAAGAACTTGCAATTCCTTTGGCAGCTATTTCCCTAACTACTGCAAATATGGATATGAAACTTATATGAATGGATAGGGGAACGTGTGGCCTTTCAGATGACACCACGATTGCAAGATTTAGATAATTTTCAGACCTTTGATGCTCGATTATATGAAGCATTCTCTGCTTGGGATAAGGACCAGTATAGCGCAGACGAAGCCAGAATTCCGCAAAAATATCAAACAGTCAGACAAGAACTGGCAATTCCTTTGGCAGATATTTCCCTAACTACTGCAAATATAGATATGAAACTTAAATGAATGGATAGAGGAACATGTGGCCTTTCAGATGACACCACGATTGCCAGATTTAGATAATTCTCAGACCTTTTATGCTCGAATATACGAAGCATTCTCTGCGCGGGATAAGGACCGGTATAGCGCAGGCGAAGCCAGAATTCCGAAAAAAAGGACGCAGTTGGAAAAGAACTCGTAATTCCCTTGGCAGCTATTTCCCTAACTACTCCAAATATGGATATGAAACTTATACCAATGAATAGGGGAACATGTGGCCTTTCAGAGGACACCAAGAATGTCAGATTTAGATAATTCTCAGACCTTTTATGCCAGATTATATGAAGCAGGCTCTGCGTGGGATAAGAACCGGTATGGTGCAGACGAAGACAGAATTCCACAAAAGTATCAGGCAATTTGACACGAACTTGCATTCCCTTTGGAAGATGTTTCCCTAACTACTGCAAATATGGATATGAAACTTATATGAATGGATAGGGAAACATGTAACCTTTCAGATCACACCAAGATTGCCAGATTTAGATAATTCTCAGACCTTTTATGCTCGATTATATGAAGCATTCTCTGCGCCGGATAAGGACCGGTATGGTGCAGACGAAGCCAGAATTCCGCAAAAAAAAAGGAACCAGTTGGAAAAAAACTCCCACTTCCTTTGGCGGCTATTCCCCTAACTACTGCAAATATGGATATGAAATTTATATGAATGGATGAAGGAACATATAGCCTTTCAGATGACACCAAGATTGCCAGATTTAGATAATTCTCAGACTTTTAATGCTCGAATATATGAAGCATTCTCTGCGCAGGATAATTACCGGTATGGCGCAGACGAAGCCAGAATTCCGCAAAAATTATCTGGCAATTGGACACGAACTTGCATTTCCTTTGCAAGATATTTCCCTAACTACTGCAAATATGGATATGAAACGTATATGAATTAATAGCGAAACATGTGGCCTTTCGGATGACACCAAGATTGCCAGATTGAGATAATTCTCAGACGTTTTATGCTCGATTATTTGAAGCATTCTCTGCGTTGGATTAGGACCGGTATATCCCACACGAAGCCAGAATTCCGCAACTAAAAAGGAGGCCGTTGGAAAAGAACTCGCACTTCCTTTGGCAGATATTTCCCTGACTACTGCATATATGGATATGAAACGTATACAAATAGATAGAGGAACATGTGGCCTTTCAGATGACACCAGGACTGCCAGATTTAGATAATTCTCAGATATTGTATACTCGATTATATAAAGCATGCACTGTGCGAGTGCAGGACCCGGTATAGCGCAAAGTCAGAATTCCGCAAAAATATCAAGCAGTCAGAAAAGGACTGGCACTTCCTTTTCCATATATTTGCCTTACTACTGCAAATATGGAAATAACTTTTATATGAATGGATAGAGGAACATGTTGCCTTTTAGATGACACCAAGATTGCCAGATTTAAATAATTCTCAGACCTTTTATGCTCGATTACAGGAAGCATTCTCGGCGCGGGATAAGGACCGGTAAATCAAAGACGAAGCCAGAATTCCGCACAAATATCAAGCAGTCAGACAAGAACTGCCACTTCCTTTGGCAGATATTTCCCTAACTACTGCAAATATGGATATGAAACTTATATCAATAGCTAGGGGAACATGTGGCCTTTCAGATGACAGCACGATTGCCAGATTTAGATAATTCTCAGAGCTTTTATGCTCGATTATTGGAAGCATTCTCTGCGTGGGATAAGTACCAGTAGAGCACAGACGAAGCCAGAATTCTGTAAAAATATCAGGTAGTTAACGTTGGACACGAACTTGCAATTCCTTTGGCATATATTTCCCTAACTACTGCAAATATGGATATGAAACTTATACAAATAGATAGAGGAACATGTGGCCTTTTAGATGACACCAAGACTGCCAGATTTAAATACTTCTCAGACGTTTTATGCTCGAATACACGAAGCATTCTCTGCGCGGAAAAAGGACCAGTACACCGCAGGCGAAGCCAAACTTCCAAAAAAAAGGACGCAGTTGGAAAATAACTCGCAATTCCTTTAGCAGCTATTTCCCTAACTACTCCAAATATGGATATGAAACCGGTATGGCGCAGATGAAGCCAGAATTCCGCAAAAAATATCTGGCAATTGGACACGAACTTGCATTTCCTTTGCAAGATATTTTCCTAACTACTGCGAATATGGATATGAAACTTATATGAATGGACAGGGAAACATGTGGCCTGTCAGATGACACCACGATATCCAGATTTAGATAATTCTCGGACCTTTTAGGCTCGATTATTTGAAGCATTCTCTACGTGGGATTAGGACCGGTATATTGCACACGAAGCCAGAATTCCGCCACAAAAAAGGAGGCCGTTGGAAAAGAACTCGCACTTCCTTTGGCAGATTTTTCCCTGACTACTGCAAATATGGATATGAAACTTATACAAATAGATAGAGGAACATGTGGCCTTTCAGATGACACCAGGACTGCCAGATTTAGATAATTATATAGCACAGACGAAGTATAGCACAGACGAAGCCAGAATTCTGCAAAAATATCAAACAGTCAGACAAGAACTGGCAATTCCTTTGGCAGATATTTCCCTAACTACTGCCAATATGGATATGAAACTTATATGAATGGACGGGGAAACATGTGGCCTTTGAGAGGACACCACGATTGCCAGATTTAGATAATTCTCAGACCTTTTATGCTCGATTATTGGAAGCATTCTCTGCGTGGGATAAGTACCAGTATAGCACAGACAAAGCCAGAATTCTGTAAAAATATCAGGTAGTTGTACAAGAACTTGCAATTCCTTTGGCATATATTTCCCTAACTACTGCAAATATGGATATGAAACTGAAATGAATGGATAAAGGACCATGTGGCCTTTATGAGGACACCAAGATTTCCAGATTTAGATAATTCTCAGACCTTTTATGCTCGAATATACGAAGCATTCTCTGCGCGGGATAAGGACCGGTATAGCGCAGGCGAAGCCAGAATTCCGAAAAAAGGACGCAGTTGGAAAAGAACTCGCAATTCCTTTGGCAGCTATTTCCCTAACTACTCCAAATATGGATATGAAACTGATATGAATGGATAGGGGAACATGTGGCCTTTCAGAGGACACCACGATTGCAAGATTTAGATAATTTTCAGACCTTTGATGCTCGAATATATGAAGCATTCTCTGCGCAGAATGAGGACTGGTATAGCGCAGACGAAGCCAGAATTCCGGAAAAATATCAGGCAGTTGGACAAGAAATTGCAATTCCTTTGGCATATATTTCCCTCACTACTGAAAATATGGATATGAAAATTATATGAATGGACGGGGAAACGTGGCCTTTCAGAGGACACCACGATTGCCAGATTTAGATAATTCTCAGACCTTTTATGCTCGATTATTGGAAGCATTCTCTGCGTGGGATAAGTACCAGTGTAGCACAGACAAAGCCAGAATTCTGTAAAAATATCAGGTAGTTGTACAAGAACTTGCAATTCCTTTGGCATATATTTCCCTAACTACTGCAAATATGGATATGAAACTGATATGAATCGATAGAGGACCATGTGGCCTTTATGAGGACACCAAGATTTCCAGATTTAGATAATTCTCAGACCTTTTATGCTCGAATATACGAAGCATTCTCTGCGCGGGATAAGGACCGGTATAGTGCAGGCGAAGCCAGAATTCCGAAAAAAAGGACGCAGTTGGAAAATAACTCGCAATGCCTTTGGCAGCTATTTCCCTTACTACTCCAAATATGGATATGAAACCGGTATGGCGCAGACAAAGCCAGAATTCTGTAAAAATATCAGGTAGTTGTACAAGAAGTTGCAATACCTATGGCATATATTTCCCTTACTACTGCAAATATGGATATGAAACTTATATGAATGGATAGAAAAACATGTGGCCTTTCAGATTACACCACGATTGCCAGATTTAGATAATTCTCAGACCTTTTATGCTCGATTATATGAAGCATTCTCTGCGCCGGACAAGGACCGGTATAGCGCAGACAAAGCCAGAATTCCGCAAAAAAACATGTAACCTTTCAGATGACACCAAGATTGCCAGATTTAGATAATTCTCAGACCTTTTATGCTCGATTATAGGAAGCCTTCTCTGCGCGGGATAAGGAAAGGTATATTGCAGACGAAGCCAGAATTCCGCAAAAAAAGGAGCCAGTTGGAAAAGAACTCGAATATAGTTTGGCAGCTATTTCCCTAACTACTGCAAATATTGATATGAAACTTATATGAATGGATAGAGAAACATGTGGCCTTTCAGATGACAGCAAGATTGGAAGACTTGGATAATTCTTTGACCTTTTATGCTCGATTATATGAAGCATTCTCTGCGTTGGATAAGGACCGGTATATTGTATACGAAGCCAGAATTCCGCAAAAATATCAAAGAGTCAGACAAGAACTTGCATTTCCTTTGACAGATATTTCCCTAACTACTGCAGATATGGATATGAAACTTATTTGAATGGACGGGGAAACATGTGACCTTTCAGATCACACCAACATTACTAGATTTAGATAATTCTTAGACCTCTTATGCTCGATTATATGAAGCAGTCTCTGCGTGGGATGAGGACCAGTATAGCGCAGACGAAGCCGCAAAAATATCAGGCAAGTGGAAACAAACTTGCACTTCCTTTGGACGATATTTCCCTAAATACTGCGAATATGGATATGAAACTTATATGAATGGGCAGGGAAACATGTGGCCTTGCAGATCACACCAAGATTGCCAGATTTAGATATTTCTCAGACCTCTTATGCTCGATTATATGAAGCAGTACATGAGCGGGATAAGGACTGGTATAGCGCAGACGTAGCCAGAATTCCGCCAAAAAGGAGACAGCTGGAAAAGAACTAGAACTTAGTTTGGCAGCAAATTCCCTAACTACTTCAAATATGGATACGAAACTTATACAAATAGATAGGGGAACATATGGCCATTCAGATGACACCAAGATTGCCAGATTTAGATAATTCTCAGACCTTTTAGGCTCGATTACATGAAGCATTTTCTGCGCAGGATAAAGACCGGTATAATGCAGACGACGCCAAAATTCCGCAAAAAAAGGAAGCAATTGGAAAAGAACTAAAACTTAGTTTGGCAGCTATTTCCCTAACTACTGCAAATATGGATATCAAACTTATATGAATGGATAGAAGAACATGTGGCCTTTCAGATGACACCAACATTGCCAGATTTAGATAATTCACAGACCTTTTATGCTTGATTATATGAAGCAGTCTCTGCTTGGGATAAGGACCAGTATAGCGCAGACGAAGCCAGAATTCCGCAAAAATATCAAACAGTCAGACAAGAACTTGCATTTCCTTTGGCAGATATTTCCCTAACTACTGCAAATATGGATATGAAACTTATACAAATGGACAGGGAAACATGTGGCCATTCAGATGACACAAAGATTGCCAGGTTTTGATAATTCTCAGACCTTTTACGCTCGATTATAGGAAGCCTTCTCTTCCTGGGATAAGGACCGGTATAGCATAGACGAAGCCAGAATTCCGCAAAAATATCAGTCAGGCAAGAACTCGCACTTCCTTTGGCAGATATTTCCCTAACTACTGCAAATATGGATGTGAAACTTATACAAATTGACAGGGAAACATGTGGCCTTTCAGATGATACCAACATTGCCAGATTTAGATAATTTTCAGACCTCTTATGCTCGATTATATGAAGCAGTCTCTGCGTGGGATGAAGACCAGTATAGCGCAGACGAAGCCAGAATTCTGTAAAAAATATCATGTAGTTGGACAAGAACTTGCAATTCCTTTGGCATATATTTCCCTAACTACTGCAAATATGGATATGAAACTTATATGAATGGATAGAGGAACATGTGGCCTTGATGAGGACACCAAGATTTCCAGATTTAGATAATTCTCAGACCTTTTATGCTCGAATATACGAAGCATTCTCTGCGCGGGATAAGGACCGGTATAGCGCAGGCGAAGCCAGAATTCCGAAAAAAAGGACGCAGTTGGAAAAGAACTCGCAATTCCTTTGGCAGCTATTTCCCTAACTACTCCAAATATGGATATGAAACTTATATGAATGGATAGGGGAACGTGTGGCCTTTCAGATGACACCACGATTGCAAGATTTAGATAATTTTCAGACCTTTGATGCTCGATTATATGAAGCATTCTCTGCGTGGGATGAGTACAAGTATAGCGCAGACGAAGCCAGAATTCTGTAAAAATATCAGGCAGTTGGACAAGAACTTGCAATTCCTTTGGCATATATTTCCCTAACTACTGCAAATATGGATATGAAACTCATATGAATGGACAGGGAAACGTGGCCTTTCAGATGACACCACGATTGCCAGATTTAGATAATTCTCAGACCTTTTATGCTCGATTATATGAAGCATTCTCTGCATGGGATGAGTACAAGTATAGCGCAGACGAAGCCAGAATTCTGTAAAAAATATCATGTAGTTGGACAAGAACTTGCAATTCCTTTGGCATATATTTCCCTAACTACTCCAAATATGGATATGAAACTTATATGAATGGAAAGGGGAACATTTGGCCTTGATGAGGACACCAAGATTTCCAGATTTAGATAATTCTCAGACCTTTTATACTCGAATATTCGAAGCATTCTATGCGCGGGATAAGGACCGGTATAGCGCAGGCGAAGCCAGAATTCCGAAAAAAAGGACGCAGTTGGAAAAGAACTCGCAATTCCTTTGGCAGCTATTTCCCTAACTACTCCAAATATGGATATGAAACTTATATGAATGGATAGGGGAACATGTGGCCTTTCAGATGACACCAAGATTGCAAGATTTAGATAATTCTCAGACCTTTTATGCTCGATTATATGAAGCATTCTCTGCGTGGGATAAGGACCAGTATAGCGCAGACGAAGCCAGAATTCCGCAAAAATATCAAACAGTCAGACAAGAACTGGCAATTCCTTTGGCAGATATTTCCCTAACTACTGCAAATATGGATATGAAACTTATATGAATGGATAGAGGAACATGTGGCCTTTCAGATGACACCACGATTGCCAGATTTAGATAATTCTCAGACCTTTTATGCTCGATTATAGGAAGCATTCTCTGCGTGGGATAAGTACCAGTATAGCGCAGACGAAGCCAGAATTCCGCAAAAATATCAAACAGTCAGACAAGAACCTGCACTTCCTTTGGCAGATATTTCCCTAACTACCGCAAATATGGATATTAAACTTATACAAATCGATAGGGAAACATGTGGCCTTTTAGATGACACCAAGATTGCCGGATTTAGATAATTCTCAGACCTTTTATGCTCGATTATATGAAGCATTCTCTGCGCCGGACAAGGACCGGTATAGCGCAGACAAAGCCAGAATTCCGCAAATAAACATGTAACCTTTCAGATGACACCAAGATTGCCAGATTTAGATAATTTTCAGACCTTTTATGCTCGATTATATGAAGCATTCTCTGCGTGGGATAAGGACTGGTATATTGCAGACGAAGCAAGAATTCCGCAAAAAAAGGAGCCAGTTGGAAAAGAACTCGAATATAGTTTGGCAGCTATTTCCCTAACTACTGCAAATATGGATATGAAACTTATATGAATGGACAGGGAAACATATGGCCTCTCAGATGACAGCAAGATTGGAAGACTTGGATAATTCTTTGACCTTTTATGCTCGATTATATGAAGCATTCTCTGCGTGGGATAAGGACCCGTATATTGCAGACGAAGCCAGAATTCCGCAAAAATATCAAACAGTCAGACAAGAACTTGCACTTCCTTTGGCAGATATTTCCCTAACTACTGCAAATATGCATATGAAACTTATTTGAAGGGACAGGGAAACATGTGACCTTTCAGATCACACCAGCATTACTAGATTTAGATAATTCTCAGACCTCTTATGCTCGATTATATGAAGCAGTCTCTGCGTGGGATGAGGACCAGTATAGCGCAGACAAAGCCGCAAAAATATCAGGCAAGTGGAAACGAACTTGCACTTCCTTTGGACGATATTTCCCTAACTACTGCGAATATGGATATGAAACTTATATGAATGAACAGGGAAACATGTGGCCTTTCAGATGACACCGAGATTGCCAGATTTAGATAATTCTCAGACCTTTTATGCTCGATTACATGAAGCATTCCCTGCGCAGGATAAGGACCGGTATAATGCAGACGAAGCCAGAATTCCGCAACAAAAAGGAGGCAATTGGAAAAGAACTAGAACTTAGTTTTGCAGCTATTTCCCTAACTACTGCAAATATGGATATGAAACTTATATGAATGGATAGAGGAACATGTGGCCTTTCAGATGACACCACGATTGCCAGATTTAGATAATTCTCAGACCTTTTATGCTCGATTATATGAAGCATTCTCTGCTTGGGATAAGGACCAGTATAGCGCAGACGAAGCCAGAATTCCGCAAAAATATCAAACAGTCAGACAAAAATTTGCACTTCCTTTGGCAGATATTTCCCTAACTACTGCAAATATGGATATGAAACTTTTATGAATGGACAGGGATACATATGGCCTCTCAGATGACAGCAAGATTGGAAGACTTGGATAATTCTTTGACCTTTTATGCTCGATTATATGAAGCATTCTCTGCGTTAGATAAGGACCGGTATATTGCATACGAAGCCAGAATTCCGCAAAAATATCAAAGAGTCAGACAAGAACTTGCATTTCCTTTGACAGATATTTCCCTAACTACTGCAAATATGGATATGAAACTTATTTGAATGGACGGGGAAACATGTGACCTTTCAGATCACACCAACATTACTAGATTTAGATAATTCTTAGACCTCTTATGCTCGATTATATGAAGCAGTCTCTGCGTGGGATTAGGACCAGTATACCAGAGACGAAGCCGCAAAAATATCAGGCAAGTGGAAACGAACTTGCACTTCCTTTTGACGCTATTTCCATAACTACTGCAAATATGGTTATAAAACTTATATGAATGGACAGGGAAACATGTGGCCTTTCAGATGACACCAAGATTGCCAGATTTAGATATTTCTCAGACCTTTTATGATTGATTACATGAAACATTCTCTGTGCAGGATAAGGACCGGTACAACGCAGACGAAGCCAGAATTCCGCAACAAAAAGGAGGCAATTGGAAAAGAACTAGAACTTAGTTTTGCAGCTTTTTCCCAAACTACGGCAAATATGGATATGAAACTTATATGAATGGATAGAGGAACATGTGGCCTTTCAGATAAAACCACGATTGCCAGATTTAGATAATTCTCAGACCTTTTATGCTCGATTATGTGAAGCAGTCTCTGCTTGGGATAAGGACCAGTATAGCGCAGACGAAGCCAGAATTCCGCAAAAATATCAAACAGTCAGACAAAAATTTGCACTTCCTTTGGCAGATATTTCCCTAACTACTGCAAATATGGATATGAAACTTTTATGAATGGACAGGAAAACATGTGGCCTTTCAGATGAAACCAAGATTGCCAGGTTTAGATAATTCTCAGACCTTTTTTGCTCGATTATATAAAGCAGTCTCTGCGTTGGATATGGACCGGTATATTACAGACGAAGCAAACATTTCGCCAAAAAAAGGAGGCAGTTGGAAAGGAACTTGCACTTCCTTTGGCAGCTATTTCCCAACTACTGGAAAGATGGATGGATAGAGGAACATGTGTGCTTTCAGATGACACCAAGATGGCCAGGTTTAGATAATTCTCAGTCCTTTTATGCTCGATTAAAGGAAGCCTTCTCTTCGCGGGATAAGGACCGGTATAGCATAGACGAAGCCAGAATTCTGCAAAAATATCAAACAGTCAGGCAAGAACTCGCACTTCCTTTGGCAGATATTTCCCTAACTACTGCAAATATGGATATGAAACTTATACAAATGGTCAGGGAAACATGTGGCCTTTCAGATGACACCAACATTGCCAGGTTTAGATAATTCTCGGACCTTTTATGCTCGATTATAGGAAGCCTTCTCTTCGCGGGATAAGGACCGATATAGCATAGACGAAGCCAGAATTCCGCAAAAATATCAAACAGTCAGACAAGAACTTGCACTTCCTTTGGCAGATATTTCCCTAACTACTGCAAATATGGATATGAAACTTATACAAATGGTCAGGGAAACATGTGGCCTTTCAGATGACACCAAGATTGCCAGGTTTAGATAATTCCCGGACCTTTCATGCTCGATTATAGGAAGCCTTCTCTTCGCGGGATAAGGACCGATATAGCATAGACGAAGCCAGAATTCCGCAAAAATATCAAACAGTCAGGCAAGAACTCGCACTTCCTTTGGCAGATATTTCCCTAACTACTGCAAATATGGATATGAAACTTATTTGAAGGGACAGGGAAACATGTGACCTTTCAGATCACACCAACATTGCCAGATTTAGATAATTCTCAGACCTCTTATGCTCGATTATATGAAGCAGTCTCTGCGTGGGATGAGGACCAGTATAGCGCAGACGAAGCCACAAAAATATCAGGCAAGTGGAAACGAACTCGCACTTCCTTTGGCAGATATTTCCCTAACTACTGCAAATATGGATATGAAACTTATACAAATGGTCAGGGAAACATGTGGCCTTTCAGATGACACCACGATTGCCTGATTTAAATAATTCTCAGACCTTTTAGGCTCGATTATATGAAGCATTCTCTGTGTGGGACAAGGATCGGTATGTTGCAGACAAAGCCAGAATTCTGCAAAAAAAGAGGCTGTTGGAAAAGAACTCGAACTTAGTTTTCCAGCTATTTCCCTAACTACTGCAAATATGGATATGAAACTTATATGAATGGACAGGGAAACATGTGGCCTTTCAGATGACACCAAGTTGCCAGATTGAGATAATTCTCAGACCTTTCATGCTCGATTATATGAAACAATCTCTGCGTGGGATAAGGACTGGCATAGCACAGACGAAGCAAGAATTCCGCAAAAAAGGAGGCAGTTCGAAAAGAACTCGCATTTCCTTTGGCAGCTATTTGCCAACTACTGCAAATATGGATATGAAACTTATATGGATGGATAGAGAAACATATGTCCTGTCAGATCACACCAAGATTGCCAGATTTAAGTAATTCTTATACCTTTTATGCTCGAATATATGAAGCTTTCTCTGCGTGGGATAAGGACCGGTATATTGCAGACGAACCAAGAATTCCGCAAAAATATCAGGCAAGTGGACACGAATTTGCATTTCCTTTGGAAGATATTTCTCTAACTACTGCAAATATGGATATGAAATTTATATGAATGGACAGGAAAACATGGGCGCTTTCAGATAACACCACGATTGCCAGATTTAGAAAATTCTCAGACCTTTCATGCTCGATTATATGAAGCATTCTCTGCGTGGGATAAGGACCAGTATATTGCAGACGAAGCCAGAATTCCGCAAAAAAAGGGAGGCAGTTGGAAAAGAACTAAAACTTGGTTTGAAAGCTATTTCCCTAACTACTGCAAATATGGATATGAAACTTATATGAATGGGCAGGGAAACATGTGGCCTTTTAGACGACACCAAGATTGCCAGAATTAGATAATTCTCAGACCTTTTATGCTCAATTATATGAAGCAGTCTTTGCGTGCGATAAGTACAAGTATAGCGCAGACGAAGCCAGAATTCCGCAAAAACATCAGGCAATTGGACACAAACTTCCATTTACTTCGGAAGATATTTCCCTAACTACTGCAAATATGGATATGAAACTTATATGAATGGACAGGGAAACATGTGGCCTTTCAGATGACACCAAGATTGCCTGATTTAGATAATTCTCAGACCTTTTATGCTCGATTATATGAAGCAGTCTCTGCGTGGGATAAGGACCGGTATAGCGCAGACGAAGCCAGAATTCCGCAAAAATATCAAACAGTCAGACAAGAACTTGCACTTCCTTTGGCAGATAGTTCCCTAACTACTGCAAAAATGGATATGAAACTTATACAAATAGATAGGGGAACATGTGGCGTTTCAGATGACACCACGATTGCCAGATTTAGATACCTCTCAGACCTTTTATGCTCGAATATATGAAGCAGTCCATGAGAGGGAAAAGGACCGGTATAGCGCAGACGAAGCAAGAATTCCGCAAAAAAAACAGGAGGCAGTTGGAAAAGAACTCGCACTTTCTTTGGCAGCTATTTCCCTAACTACTGCAAATATGGATATGAGATTTATATGAATGGATAGAGGAACATATGGCCTTTCAGATGACACCAAGATTGCCAGATTTAGATAATTCTCAGACCTTTTCGGCTCGATTATATGGAGCAATCTATGCGCGGGAAAAGGACCGGTATAGCGCAGACGAAGCCAGAATTCCGCAAAAAAGGAGGCAGTTGGAAAAGAACTCGCATTTCCTTTGGCAGCTATTTCCCTAACTACTGCAAATATGGATATGAAGATTATATGAATGGATAGAGGAACATATGGCCTTTCAGATGACACCAAGATTGCCAGATTTAGATAATTCTCAGACCTTTTCGGCTCGATTATATGGAGCAATCTAAGCGCCGGAAAAGGACTGGTATAGCGCAGACGAAGCCAGAATCACGCAAAAATATCAAACAGTCAGACAAGATCTTGCACTTCCTTTGGCAGATAGTTCCATAACTACTGCAAAAATGGATATCAAACTTATACAAATAGATAGGAGAACATGTGGCCTTTCAGATGGCACCAATATTGCCCGATTTAGATAATTCTCAGACCGTTTATGCTCGATTATATGAAGCATTCTCTGCGCGGGAACAGGACCGGTATAGCGCAGACGACGCCAGAATTCCGCAAAAATATCAAACAGTCAGTCAAGAACTTGCACTTCCTTTGGCAGATATTTCACTCTCTACTGCAATATGGATATGAAAATTATATGAATGGATAGAGGAACATATGGCCTTTCAGATGACAGCACGATTGGAAAATTTAGATACCTTTTCAGACCTTTTATGCTGGAATATATGAAG